>NC_086331.1:11372052-11676523 GCF_032445375.1 Bacillus rossius redtenbacheri | reverse complement strand
TGCTCAGTGTTAAGGGACGACAGAATTGTATCCCCTTGGAAAGGGTACCTTTCAGACTTATGGTGGCGGTAGTGTAGCTGGGTAGAAACTGGAAAGGTACCCTTTCCGATTTCTTAAAATGTTTCGGTTTTAATGCAAATGTGCACTGGAAAGGTATCCCCTCGGAAAGGGTACCTTTCAGGATTTTCTGTACAATGACACAGCAGAAAAAAAACTGGAAAGGTACCCTTTCCGATTTCTTAAAATGTTTCGGTTTTAATGCAAATGTGCACTGGAAAGGTATCCCCTCGGAAAGGGTACCTTTCAGGATTTTCTGTACAATGACACAGCAGAAAAAAAACTGGAAAGGTACCCTTTCCGATTTCTTAAAATGCATATTATTTTCTGTTTTAAAATCGTGAAAGTTATCCCCTCTAACCTAACCTTACCTAACTTAACCTAAACTAACCTAACTTAACCTAAACTAGCCTAAACTAACCTAACCATTCCGAGCACAAACATGTCGCAAACTGGAAAGGTTACCTTTCCAAGGGGATAAATTTCAGGATTTTAAAGCAGAAAATAATATGCATTTTAAGAAAATGGAAAGGGTACCTTTCCAGTTTATTTTCTGCTGTGTCATTGTACAGAAAATCCTGAAAGGTACCCTTTCCGAGGGGATACCTTTCCAGTGCACATTTGCATTAAAACCGAAACATTTTAAGAAATCGGAAAGGGTACCTTTCCAGTTTCTACCCAGCTACACTACCACCACCATAAGTCTGAAAGGTACCCTTTCCAAGGGGATACAATTCAGCCCCCCCAGTGTTAAACGCTTCCATACATAATATTTTGTCCACTCACCTGTCCTCTCTTAACTTCTAGTTCGTCATCCACGCAAGGAGTGAAGTCGTGTAGGACCACCATTTTGCTATCCGGGGCAAGCCCGTTTTCCTTTTCGATGCCAACACGCACCAGTGTTTCAATGGAGGCACTGCCTGTTATTCGCCCCATGCCTGGGGCACGGACCAGGTCTTTGTCGACATCGCCGGCAGCTGTGCACAACAACCCAACATGCCAGCGTCATTTACCACCTGCTGCATTCCCCAGCTGCAAACACCCCTTTACACCAACCAGTGTTCACATACACGAACCTCCTGTACTGATTTAATTAAAAAGGAGTGTTTCACCACATTAACGAATTAATACAGCAACTTTCCTCACAACGTACTTTAATTTTATTTTAAAACTATTTCTTGTTGTCCACCTGGCAAGAGTTACTTCTGTAGATTTACAAATAAAGGATAATGTCATAACAGATATTTCTTCCCTTTTTCTGGTAATTATTTAATCATAAAGAAGAAACTTAATTCAAAAAAACATGTTGAAAACTAGATACATGGAGAAGTTGGGTAATAGCCTCAATCATTTTATAATAATTCATTTTACTTGAACATGTACAAAGTTCAAAAATATCTTATTTATTTTTAATTTAACACCTGTTTATTCACTGACCTCTACACGAATATTTGTAATAACCTGCTTATGGCCAGTTGCAGCATTCTGCTCTTCGATCTATGATTTGACGATCTTTGCCAAAGAATGAGCCAAGGATCATTGCTCTAAACGTTGCGCCAACACATACTGGTACTACACGATCTTTGTTCACGTGAACCGAACTTGATACGTTTACAATCTGCGACGACAGGCGGCAGCAGTCAAAGCAAGTTAGGTGCATTTATATTGGTAGGCTGGAACGATATAAAGTTGCTACAATTGAACAAATAGTTGATGCGATTGCCACAAGATAGCAGCACTTACAGTCGCTGCCTCAGCTTTTGAATTTTAATAACAACTGGAAACACATACTGGTATTTTAAAGCTAATACAAACGGAGCAGTCTAAAATATTAACAGGTTTCGACTAAAAAAAACCTTTCTTTGTAATATGGAAAATAATCATGATGAAATAAAATATTAAAAATTAAGTATTTTAAATATTTCAATAATGGCTATTTCGCGGGAGAAGAGGTTGTAATGCTAGAATAAGTAAAATATTTTATACTTGTATAATATCATCTGAAATTTCGTAAATAATACTCTAATGTTTACGTCTGATTAAATTAACCTGAATAAAGTCCGTGAATATATCGGCCATGTCTGCTCATGCTGTATTCATCTGAGATCATTGAAGAAGTGTTCAAGATAAAAAATGAAAAAAATCTTCCAACTGAGCCAAAGAAAACCAATAAAACTTATAGTCAAGTTACAGAACAAAAGAAAATTGAACAGAAAAAGAAAGTTGACACATCTGTCGCCGCACCGGTTGAACGTGCGGCTGACCTCGTTACAAGTCAGCACTTTTCCCGTGTTGCAAGCAACACTGATGCAAGCAACTTAGTAAGCACTTCTCCTAACAAGCGGACTACTGATGAGCAAGGTTTTACCACCGTGCATTATTCACGTAAGAACAAATCCAACGGTAGCTACGTAAACCAGCCTGAGTCTGACAACAAAAAGAAATAAAAAATACAAGTTGGGATGAGGAACATCTCATCTCTTAAAACAGTTTCAAAACCAGCTTTCAAAAAAACAAAAGCATTATTTTGTCGCGTACCCGCCTCCATAGAATGCGTGGAGACGTGGCGGACGTCGCTCGGCCGTTTTCTAGTGTTGCCCGGCGCCAGCTCTCTCGCGTAGAGCAGCCTCCTGCGGGGAGGCAGGGGTGGACCGTCCGGCCCGTGTAGCTGCCGAGGGACGTCGCGCGCTGGAGAAATGTGCGGTGCAGGCTAGTTGTGTTAGTCCACGTGTTTTGGCCCGCGGACACGCCAGATACAAAACAACACTCACGCACACGGTAAAGAAAACGATAAAAAAGAGATTATGTACACTATAGAACAGAATCCAAAAGCGATAATAGCGGCGAGTTTATGGAGCGTCTCGCGGCCGCGTCTAGCCTCGAAGGTGGCTCGCACGGGACTGGAGACCAGGACGCCGGCGCACTGCTCTCGCACGCACGGAGCGGAAGTGACGTCATTCCCAAAGCCGCGGCGCGCTGCGGACAGGGCTGTGATCCGGGCTTTAACCCAGAGGCACGGAGGTACGACGTCAGATGCCCCCCCCTGGATAAGCCCGGGTCAATGCCGTCCGTGCTTCCACCCGAGGCAGCAGGATCGGGACGCCCTCTCCCATGGCGGTCGTTGGAGTTAGGGCCGCCTTTCTCGCCCCGTACTCGCCGGGTTGTCGTACACAAACGCGTCCAGCTCCGAGCCTGTGACATAGTCTGCCAAGTAACGTGGGGCTCGCCGACGTCGCCGGTTGCGTCTCGGGGTCGTCTCAGCCGGCTCCTCGACTGTGACTCTGAACTCTGCATCGGCGAGGGAGGCACCATGTCCCCATCCACCTCGGGTGGGGGAGAGTGGCTCATCTGCCTCCTCCTCGTCCGGCTCGGTCACCAGAGGTTGTTCGCCCGCCGCATCGGCGCCCGCCTCGGGTTTCCCGGTGACGTCATCGATCTGTGTCCGCGTCGTGCGTCTCCGACGGCGTCGCCTCGGACTTGTGGCCGAGCTTCCTGCTGTTTCCAGGGTCGCTGTTTCGGGGCTGGGGGTGGCATGGAACAGGCCCCGCATGCCTCGGGGTGTGATCGAGTCGTCGGAAGTAGGCGTTTCGTCCACTTCTACCAGGGTGACATCTTCAGAGACCAAATTTTCTCCTGGGACTGATGTTCTCCGTATGGTGTCTCGGTGCACTTTTCGCGCCCGCCGTCCATCAAGGCGGACTAGGTAGGTGCTCCTACTTAGCCGTTTAAGGATCGGGTGTGGTCCCGACCATCTGGGGCTCAACCCGGCACTGTAGTTCTTCGGCGCGCTGGACAGAGGCTGCGTGCGCACGTATACCAGTTCTCCAGGTTGGAGTTCCGGTGGCATTCGGGTCGTCTGCGGTGTTATCTGGCGAGTATAGGCCCTCTGGTGTTCGAGCGCTGTTGTCATTTCTGCCTCTCGCCGTTGACGGCGCTCCTCTGGATCTTCTTCTTCATCGGCTACCCTGTGGGCTGTCCATTCTCCTGGCAAGGGCAAATTGTGGCCTTGGACCATTTCCGCCGGGGTCATTCCTGTGGCTGCATTGGTTCTGCGACGGATACAAAACAGAGCCTCTGCAAGATGGTTGTCCCACTTAGTATGGTCGCTACCCAGCCTTATGCGCATCTGGACTTTCAACTCTTGGTTTCGCCTATCCGTCGGGTTGGCTCGGGGGTGGTAGGCAGGTGTGGTCCGGTGTTCGACGTGCCACGAGTTGCACATCTCCCGCCACTGCCTCCCGACGAAATGGCTGGCATTGTCCGTCAGCAGGTCTCTCGGGTAGCCCCAACGTGGGAAGAATTCCGTTTGCAATATTGTCCCAATGGTGTTGGCCCGTACATTGCTGGTGGGGTAAGCTTCTACCCAACGGGTAAAGAGATCTGTCACTACCACCAGGAATCTCTTGCTCCGGGCTGTGCGGGGATATGGCCCCATGACATCCAGCGCGACGGACTGGAAAGGGGTAGTGGGAATGCGAGGCTGTTGTTGCTCCATCCCGTCGCTCCGCCGCGCTTTCCGCTCTTGACACATCTCACAAGTCCTCACGTACTCCCGCACGTCCCGGGCCATGCTGGGCCAGTGGTAGTGCTGACCGACCGCCCGCCGTGTTTGGTCTGCCCCAGGGTGTCCGGCCAGGTCGTGATCATGCATAAAGCGCAACACTGCTTCATGTGCCTCCGGTGGGACATAGGTGCGCCACTCCTGATCGGGTCCCAGTCCTCGTATGTAGAGCACACCGTCCCTCGTAGTCCAGGTCTCACATGGTTCCGCTATTTGCTTCGCGCGTCTGCGCTCAGCATCCTGAGAGGTGCGTTGGGCATCGTGCACCCGACGTTTCAGCTCGACCATGTCCGCAGGAGGCGGGTCGTCGTCTACACCTAGAGCAAGCAGGCGGCAGGTTGGGTCCCTTGGGTGGTGGTGATCGTCTCACGGCCAGGTGGCAGTATCTCGTCCCAAGATACCTCGTCCTTCAGGCACGATCCCTCCTCAGGGTCCCGTGACAGGGCATCCGGCAGCTCGTTTTCTACTCCTGGAACGTGCTCCATAACGAAGTCGAACGACTGTAGAAACAGCGCCCACCTCACGAGTTTGCTTTTCCGCCCCTGGAGGGTCCGCAACCATGTGAGGCATTGGTTGTCCGTGCGCAATACAAATTGCCTACCCTCGAGGTGGGGACGGGATTTCTTCAGTGCCCATACCACAGCCAGGCACTCCTGTTCATTGCTGTGGTAATTCCGTTCCGCGTGGCCGAACTTGGCACTGGCGTAGTCGATTATGCACCTGTCCCCATTTTCGTCTCGATATAGCACCGCGCCCACCCCCTCAGCGCTCGCATCCGTCTGCACGTACAGCGTCCTCTCGGGGTTTATCCGTGACAGAGTGTGGCATCGGAGAAAAGCCGCCTTCAAGCTGTCCAGCGCCTGCTGTGCAGCCGGTGTCCAGTGGTAGCGCTGTCGTGGTGACAAAAGATCTGTCAGAGGGGCAGTGAGCGTGGAGAACTGCGGGATATAGTTCCGCAGCCAGTTGGCGAGGCCCAAGAGCTTCTGCAACTGCTTGCGGGTTCTAGGTGGTTCAGCTTCTGCAATTTTCGCCAGGTGCATCGGGTGCGGACGATTTCCCTCAGCATCCACCACATGCCCCAAAAACTCCACCTCTCTCCGTCCAATGTGACACTTCTGTGCGGCACAGGTCAAGTGGTGCATCTGGAGCCGCTCCAGGACCAGGGACAGGTGCTGCACATGGTCCTCCCAGGTCTTGGAGTACACAATCACGTCGTCGAGGTAGGCTGTCACGAACTGGCCAATGTACCCTTCCAGTACGCGGGCCATCATAGCTTGAAATGTGGCCGGCGCGCACTTGAGCCCGAAGGGCATGGCACAGAACTGAAATCGTCTACCATCGGGCACCGTGAACGCAGTCTTTTCTCTGTCACCTGGGTGTATTGGCACCTGCCAATACCCCGAACGTAAGTCAAGGGTCGTGAACACTCGTGCATTGCCCAGGCCTGCCAAGGCCTCGTCCACACTGATCTGCGGTGGTGGAGAACTAATGGTGACACTATTCAGGGGACGGAAGTCCACACAGAAGCGCATGGTCCCATCCTTCTTGGCAGCAAGGACGATGCGTGAGTTGTATGCGCTGTTGGAGGGTTCAATGACACCATCTCGCAACATTTCGTGCACTTGCTCACGTATCACCCGTTGCTCGCGGAAACCATATCCCCTGGGGGCCTCATACACTGGTTGGTCGTGCATAGTGGGGATTCGGTGTTCTGTCACCGTTGTGCGCCTGAGTGGGTCGGCAGTGGCGAAGATGCTCTGCCTTTCCCTTATGAGCCGCCTGAATGCATCCTGATACTCTGGGGGTACATCATTGTCCACATCTTCTAACTTCGTGGGCTCTCTCGGGGGAGGTGGTGCTCTACCTAGTGCATACACTGCCAGGCGCTCATGTTTGCCAACATTCACTAGCCCAGAGGCCGGCGCTATCACTGTGTCATGCTCTACCAACCAAGGCTGTCCCAGCACTAGGTCCTCCCTGAGTCCCTCTACTACAACTGCTGCCGTCTGGGTAACCAGCTCCCTCACACTCACCGTTATGATGGCGTCCCCGATGGCTGTCCCGACTCCGGTGCTCGTGGCCAGACGCAGTGCACAGCGTCTCGGTGTGACGTCCGCTGGCGGCACTAAGTGTTGGGCCACGAACACGTGGCTCGCACCTGTATCTACGAGAGCAGCCGTCGGTCTCCCGTTCAGAGTGACGGGTACCCGCATCAGCCGGTCGTCTGGGGTAGTGAGCTGTCCCAGTGTTATGCGTGTCTCGGCCGTGGCTTCGGGAAGGAGGTTAGGTGGTGTGGGGGGCAGAACTGTTGGTCCTACACCCCCTGCTGCCCGTTTCCCGCCAGTTGTTGTTGTTTTTATTGTTGTCTTGGGCAGTCCTGGTGCCAATGGAACGTGTCCTGCGGGCATCCAAGGCGACACTGGGGTGGTCGGCCTCCGTCCCGCCGATTCCCCGCGTTCCGCCACTCTGGTGCGGTGGTCTGTCGTCTGCCACTCGGTGGGCCTTCGATTGCCCGTGCTACCATCTGCCGTGGACGTTCGAGCTGCATGTCTCCCTCTGGGAGAGCAGGCGCTCTGTACTCGTGTCTGGGCTCTCGTCCGGGAGTGGTCATAGTTATCCGTCGCCCCAGAAGGCGCTGCAGGTTGCCCTCCGTGGCTACGGCCTGTCGCACATATTCTTCAACAGACCCGTTGCAATACGGCCTGAGGAAGGGTTGTAATTCTTCCCGCACTAACGCGGTCACGTCCGGCAACGCTTGCTCCGGCGCTTCCCCTGGGGCTATGCGACAATATAGCTGCAACTTGCCCGCCAGGAATCTCTCCACCGATTCCGTGTCCCTCTGCGCCTCGCCGTAGAAACGGGCCTTGCAGCTCAAGACTGCCTGGCGGTCATCAAATCGCTGCATGAGACGCGTGGAGAACTCCCGCCACTGCATATCGTATCGCCCCCACACAGTCCACCACTCACGAGCTCGACCACGCAACTGTTCGCTTGTGCGCTGGGTCCACTCCTCTACCGGCACACTGCACTGTAACATGCGCCTCTCACACCACCGCACAAACTCCCGTGGGTCTTCGTGCACGAGCCCGCTAAACTCTGGCAGCACTATACGCCCAGCCCCTGTGGCAACCCGCACAGCGTACGCGACTGGCGGCGCTGCCGAGTTCGTAGGTGTGTCCCAGTCAATTAGGTTCGGCGACGGTGGATTCTGGTTCGGTAACATCGACCCGACGCGGTTGCCCGAGCAGCCTCTACACTCGTCACATCCCCCTTTTTCCCGGTACACGGCACTCGCTGTGTTCGGGGCTACCCTATCATGGTTGCTACAGAAATAGAATCTTAGAATTCCCTGACTTTTCCCTGTTTTCCAGAAATTTAAGAGAAAAATTCCCTGACTTTCTTATGAATTACATACCATAAATATTAACGTGCATATGATTAAATGTAATATAAACATTTCAACGAGGTAAAATAAGGTTTTTTTATTGTGTTATTTTGACAGCAGAATTGCAAATGTGTTTTTTTCCTTCAACATGACTGGTGATAGTTATTCGGCCCATATTGCTGAGTTGAATACTTTTGTAGCACAAAGTGCAGTACGCAGAATTTATGTTTTTAGCGGAGGGTTTGATATGCTGAAACTGTGACTCCTTGAGCCAATTCTCCTTAAAAGTAATTTTCTTCGACATCTCTAAGCTAAAAAAAAAAGTACATATTAATATTTTCAAGTTAGGTTAAAAAATTATTGTTTATAAATTCTTAAAAAATATTACTACACAAATACAAAAACTATTACAAATTCACACCTAGAAATATAACGGGCCTACTTAGAGAATTACAATAGCAGCATTACAACATGCAATACTCTTACATTCTTACAATGTTAACTAACGATTCTGGTGAAAAACATGTTTAGTTATGCATATTTTTTTATACACAATGTAAGTGTCACGCAACAGAACTCACGGATTATAATGGTTGAAAAAAAAAAGTAATTAAAAAAATAGTTAGAAAAAATACAAAAACATAACCGCACACAAAAGCCACGTGTTTTCGTATCAGCTTGGTAGTTTTCAAAATGAGAATTGGTATTGCTTCTTTATCAAAATGCACTTTATTTTCTTATGATCGCATCAAAAACCAACTTCACCCGAAACAACGCCTTTAAATTCACGTAATAAGCTTTGAAGTCACTTTATTCCACGTGAAAATAGCCTTCATAAGATAAACGACGCCATGCCCGTTCTGTAGTTCACTTCATGGAACGGAACAAAACACAAAGTCTCAAGGGCAAATTAAAAAGGATCAAAACACGAACAAATGAAGGCCGGGTTCGCTAGTGAACAAACGAGTGCCTGGATTGGCCAGAAGTTATGGTGGGTGGTTGTAACAGCCTATTGCAACGGACAATCGTAGACCAAGTATAAAAAAAATGTTGCAGTTGCCGTGTGCCTTAAGCAGCAGCCTTTTAGCGGAGTCGTTCGGTAGCGGTACGAGCGCATCAAAACAAAGCTTTGTTTGAATTATAAGCAACTTTAAAATTTCCAGAATTCGTAGACTTTTTCCCTGACATTTCCCGGAATTCCCTGACCATTTTAATTTCCCTGACATTTCCCGGTTTTCCCGGTTTTCTAGTCCTGTAGCAACCATGCCTATGCATCTGCTCTGATGATGTATCCCTGTCCCATAACAACACACCCTCAGCAGTTTCTGTCTTCACCTCACTGCGCCTCAGTGGCGCGCACGTACACGTGTTCCGACACTGCCACTCTCCTGTCACAAGGTCCATTCCTTTCGGTAGCTGACACGTCGCGCACGTAACTGTCAACCCGCGCGGCAGCATTGTTTACAAACACGGGGCCCACGTGGCCGCTCCGTCTGCGCAGCCTGCCCGCGCAGGCTATCACCGCGCCCGCCCGAACACCGCCGGCGCGCCCCGAAGATCACCGATGGCAGAACGGCGAAAGGGTGAAAAAGGAGGGGGTACCACGGTGCGTTATCCCGTTGGAGGGGGGTGGTGGTGAATCGACGGGAAATATAATCCGGTTGCGGGACGGGAGACGGCGATGCGTTATCAGCTGAACCGTGAAACTGATAGGTGTTGAAAACGTGGGAAAGGAATGGTTGCGTCCTCGCGTTGATGAGATCAGAAGTACTGTCTAGGTGAATAAGTGAATCCATCCATTGTCCCAGGTGGATTTTCACGCTGTCTGATCACTCACTGTACACTCTTTTCCCGCACTGCACGCGCTCTCCTGTGGACTTGCAGTTCGCCACACATACGGGCGCCAAATGTCGCGTACCCGCCTCCGTAGAATGCGTGGAGACGTGGCGGACGTCGCTCGGCCGTTTTCTAGTGTTGCCCGGCGCCAGCTCTCTCGCGTAGAGCAGCCTCCTGCGGGGAGGCAGGGGTGGACCGTCCGGCCCGTGTAGCTGCCGAGGGACGTCGCGCGCTGGAGAAATGTGCGGTGCAGGCTAGTTGTGTTAGTCCACGTGTTTTGGCCCGCGGACACGCCAGATACAAAACAACACTCACGCACACGGTAAAGAAAACGATAAAAAAGAGATTATACACACTATAGAACAGAATCCAAAAGCGATAATAGCGGCGAGTTTATGGAGCGTCTCGCGGCCGCGTCTAGCCTCGAAGGTGGCTCGCACGGGACTGGAGACCAGGACGCCGGCGCACTGCTCTCGCACGCACGGAGCGGAAGTGACGTCATTCCCAAAGCCGCGGCGCGCTGCGGACAGGGCTGTGATCCGGGCTTTAACCCAGAGGCACGGAGGTACGACGTCAATTTGTAACCCGTTTTGACCCATCAGTTGAAGAAAAAGAAGTTGTTGATTATATAACCAGTGATCTTAATCTATCACAACTGAAAGTCGTTAAACTACGATCCAAATATGACACCTATGCATCTTTCCATGTATCAGTATTAGAAGAAGACTTTGACATGATACACAATACAGTTTTCTGGCCCAGCGGTTGCCTTATCAGCCCATTTTATGGTAAGCTATTCCCGGATCAAATATTCAAGAAAGCTGATAAAAACTTCAATAACCATGAAACAACCAACTCTGCATTAAATTCTTCTGTCCAAGATCATATCCCGGTGCCTGGAGGAGCACATTGAAACCCGTGTTCCGCATACTGGACTTGTGTGAGTGGGAAATTCTTTACCAAAATGTGAGAGGACTGAGAACTAAATCAATAGAATTTTATAATAATTTAGCTATTAATAATTTTGACATTATTTGCCTAACTGAAACTTGGTTTAATAATAATTGTATTGATTCACATTACTTTGACGATAGATATTTGATTTTTAGAAATGATAGAAACGCAAAATTAACATATAAAAATAGAGGGGGTGGGGTTTTAATTGCTATCAACAAGCAAAAATTCAATTCTGCTTTCTCGATTAAGATAACTAAGCATCATGAAATTGAATCTATTTGGGTTAAGGTCAAAACATCACATACCAACATTCCTCCTGATACTTCAACGGCAACCTACCAGTCCTACTTTGAAGATCTCGAAGAAAAATTTGCAAATTGTTTAGATAATGTTATTATACTTGGTGATTTCAATGTGCCTGGTATACATTGGCTAAATTCTCAGTCTGATAGTATAAATTATAGAGGCTTATCAGCCAAAGCTATGGCTATATGCAATTTCACATCAGGTTTAGGCTTGTCTCAATTCAATTATACTCAGCAGCCCATCCATCTTTTAGATCTTTGTTTCTCTAATTTACAATATTGTCTGGTCAGCAAATCATTAAATCCTCTTGTTACAGAAGATATTTATCATCCTGCTATCATAATTAATATCAAAATGGATATATTAACAAGGGATGTTAATACTACGTCTTCTTATCTGGACTACAAAAAAGGTGATTATTTAAGTCTATTTATGGCCATTAAAGAACATGACTGGTCTACACTGTACAAATCTGATGATGTTAATCTAATGGTTGATTCTCTCACTACTACTTTGATTAACTACATCAAGAACTACATCCCGAATAAAATAAATAAAAAGTCCAGTTACCCGCATTGGTACTCCAAACAACTTATAGAAACATTAAAATCCAAAAAACATTTCCATAAGTTATATAAAAGAAATATGAACCCCTATTACTATGATTTATTTTCTCAATATCGTAGAGAGGCCAAAAGTCTCATTTCTCGGGACAAAAATTTTTGGCTACAAAATCTTAACAATAAAGTTAAAAAAAATCCAAAAAAATTTTGGCGCTATGTAAAAATTATGAAAGAAGGATACAGACAGAAATTATCTCTTAAAATCAATGATAATGTTACCAATGACCCAGTACTTATTGCTAACAGTTTTGCACATCATTTTTCCAGTATTTATGTAACTCCTACAAATAATTTAAACTACTCAATTTCTGAAAACAGTAAGTGCTCTATTCCTATGACTACCATATCTGAGAGCCTTGTACTTTGGGGAATTAAATCATTGAAATCCACTATGTCAACTGGGCCTGATGGTATTCCAAATTTTATTATAAAAGGATGTGCTGTTATTCTGGCCCCTATACTTAACTTTATTTTCAATACTAGTATAAATAGCGGAATTTACCCCAAAAAATGGAAAATTGCAAAGGTAATACCTGTACATAAGAAAAAGAGTAAACTTAATGTTGCAAACTACAGACCGATATCACTTTTAAATGGATTTGCTAAAGTATTTGACAAAATTATATGTAAGGATCTTGAATTCAATCTTAAAAATAGACTCTCCGACTGTCAACATGGGTTTAGGAAGGGGAAATCTACTACTACTAATTTAATTAGTTTTGTTAACCCAATTTATTCAGAAGTAATAACGCGGGGTCAAGTTGATGCATGTTACTTTGACTTAGCCAAGGCTTTTGACACGGTTAACCACTGTATTTTACTAACAAAATTATCAAATATAGGATTAAGCAATAAATATCTAAAATGGTTCAATAGCTATTTATTAGATAGAATCTTTTATGTTTCAATTAATAATATTAAATCTAATCTACATATAGTTAGTTCTGGTGTACCCCAGGGTGGAACATTATCCCCTCTTCTTTTTAACATTTTTATAGACGACATTACCAAAGTATTACAATTCTCTAATTGTCTACTTTTTGCTGATGATCTTAAGATTTACAGAAAAATTTCTCTTCATCTAGACTGTAAACTTCTTCAAAATGACATCTCATCAGTTTTCGATTGGTGTAAAAGAAATCTTGTTGACCTTAATTATGAGAAAACTACTTCTATAACCTTCTCCAGAAAACATCATATCATTGCTTCAGATTATAAACTTGGTAATCATGTTATCTTTAAGTCAGTTTGTGTTAGAGATTTAGGTGTCTTACTTGATAATAAATTGTACTTTCATAACCATATTGAATCTCTTAGATCGCAATGTAATAGATTGTTAGCGTTGATTAAATATATTACTTTCAATGCCACTAATTTAGATTCTATTGTTAATTTATATTTAGCTTTAGTAAGATCCAAGATTGAGTATGCCTCAGTGGTCTGGAACAATATCACAAAAACAGATAGTGACAAACTAGATAAATTACAAAATAAATTAATCAATATCATTAATCAAAAGACCAACATTACCAACAATTCTAATAGTCTATCCTCTCTCAGATCTTTAGCTCTAAGAAGAGAGCTATTAGATGCCCTTTTTATCTATAACTGTTATACTAATAAAACAAAATGCAATTATATTCTAGATAATACTGGGATTAAAGTACCCACCTATAATAGTCGACAGACACCTTTATTATGCTCTTTAGGCAAATCAAATGATATATTATACAGAATTATATCAAATTTTAATAAACATGGTTGCTATGTCTCTCTATCTAAAAATAATTTAAATATAAAACAATTTTTCTTATCTTAATTTAAATTGAATATGTTTAAGGTTAATGATGATACCATATTTAATTATTTTTTTATAATCAGGTTCTGGATTATCATTTCTGTTGTTATAGAATTATGAAACTTGTTCTTGTTTATCTGTTAGTTGCTTGCTGTGTTGTCCTGTGTATGTGTTATTATAGTATTGTCCTCAATGTTATTCATTTTGTTTCATGTATTTGTTTTGTCTATGTATTTTTTTATGTTTATCGTGCCTACCACCCATGGCCTTATGCCGTTGGTAGGCATGTAACAAATTGATAAAATAAATAAAAAATTGCTGTGATCCGACCCAACAGTCGGTTCACAACGAAGTTCTCAATAATCTTCGCTCAGCGCTCACAACAGAAAAATGTGGTCGAACTATGGTAAACCAGCTTATGACTCGAGATCACGCCTGAACTCTAATGGTGCAACTGGTCATTGGCTAAAAGCTTCAATGAAAGAGGATACATGCCATTCCAGCAGGAATTCATCACCAAGTTTATGCAGTGCATGATACAATTTTTAACGGTTCGATTTTCACTAGCCCAACACAGTTGTCTTACCCTTCGTTTAAGTAAGTGCAATGCCCGTCCCCTGACTGTTACATGACCTTTTCACCTTAATAAACAATTAGTTTTCTTGTGCGATTAGCTGGTTAAATAGGGTCAGACAGTTAGTTCATAAGACAGCCTCGAGACGAATGTTTCAAAGTTGGATCCCCTTAAAAAAACCTTTTTTTTTTTAAGAATGTTAACCAAACTGAAATAATAATGAATAGATGGCCACCATTTATAGAATATTAAACTTTTCATTAGATATTCAGAGGTGTTTGTAACCTTTACTGTAAAATTATATTTTAAAGTTCCAAAGATTCATAGTATCTATATAAAAGGTGTATGGTAAAATGGAATGTGAGGGTGCTTTTACTGCACAAAAGTATTTCACGTATTTTCCTGGTCAATTAAATTAAAATGTTATGACAGTAGCAGCATTTTCAGGGTCTAACAACTTTAGAACTTACAACTCCACAATTGTTCAACAAAATGAAAATAGTATGCTTGAGTAACAAATATTTCTTCCCAACTTAAAAAAAACTATAATTACATAAATATACAATAAAATATAAAACAGCCTATCGAGGAACTTAAATTTATATAAAGTTCTAAGACAGAGTTGGTGATTTTACTGACATAATACTCTCGTTACTTTTTGTATCTACTAACTTATTGTAACAAACCAAAATAACATAAAAGCTTGGAAAAGGATTTTCAATTTGGTGTTCAATTTATGGCATCAACTGATTTCTTTTATGTAATTCAAGAACAGCCAAATCGGAAAACAGACAGTGTATGATACAAAGTGACCCACTAGATTTTTAAAATTTTTGTAATTAGCCCTTTCTATTTAAGGGCTGGCCACTCCTATTCTAAGCATTAAGTACTGTGTGTAAGAGCAAATCAGAAATAACATTTGAGATATAAATAGATTACAATCTCAAACTAATAGTTTACACTAAAATCTAACACAGGACTGTCAATTAAAAATTGATCTTAAGGCTCTGTCTCACATGCCATGTGATTTTTTTATTTTCTTGTATACTATACTTATATTTAAGGGCCATGTCTAAAAGATTAACTCGAAACCTTCCCTATTTTCTGACACACACATTTTCAACAGATACACATTTAGTGTAATATCATGGGTGTATCATCAGGTGTTGTGTGAGGTTGGAATGGCTGGAATCTAGATAAGGTTGTGTGTGGTTGGAATGATTGTGTCTAGGTAATGTTGTGAGAGGTTGAAATGGCTGTTTTATAGGTAGTGGTGTGTGAGGTTGATAAGGTCAACTCTACATAGTGTTGTGGTTGGAAAGACTTACCTCTTAATAGTGTTGTGTGAATTTGGAATGGCTGGTTTCTAGATGGTGTTGTGCCAGGTTGAAATTGCTCACCTCGAGATAGTGTTGTATGAGGCTGGAATGACTGTTCTCTAGATTTTGTTGTGTGTGGTTGGGATGGCTCGTATCTGGATAGTGTTTTGTGAGGTTGGAAAGGCTCGTGTTAGACAGTGTTGTGTGAGGTTGGACTGGCTGGAATCTACATAGTGTGTTGGGAGGATGGAATGTCTTATCTTTAGATAGGGTGTGTGGTTGGAATTACTCATGTCTCAATAGCGTTATTTGAGGTTGGAATGTCTAGTTTATATATAGTGTTGTGTAAGTTTGGAATGGCTCGTCTCTTGATAGTGTTGTGTGAAGTTGGAATGGCTCGTCTCTTGACAGTGTTGTGCCAAGTTGGTAGATTTGAATGGCTGGTGTCTATATAGTGCTGTGTCAGTTTGGTATTGCTCAATTCTACACAGTGTTGAGTGATTTTGGAACGGGTCATCTCTACATAATGTATTGTGAGATTTGATTGGGTAATGTCTAGAAATTGTTGTATGAGGTTGGAATAATTTTTCTCTTGTTGGTGTTGTGAGAGTTTGGTATGGCCTGTCTCTATATAGTGTTGAGTGAGGATGGAAAGGCTTTTCTCTAGTGTGTGTTGTGTGAGGTTAGAATGGCTCATCTCTTGATAGTGTTGTGTTAGTTTGGAATGGCTCATCTATATAAAGTGTTGTTAGATGTTAAAACAGCTTGTGTCTAAATTGTGCTGTGTGAGGTTAGAATTTCTAATATTTTGATAAGTTTGTATGAGGTTGGAAAGGCTTGTCTCTAGATAGTGTTGTGTGAGGTTGGATTTTCTTATTTTTAGACTGTTTTGTGTGAGTTTGGAATGGCTCGACTCTAGACAGTGTTGTGTTGTGTGATATTGGATTGTCTCGTCTCTACATATTGTTGTTTGAGATTGTAATGGCTTGTGTCTATATAGTGTTTTGTGGTTGGAATAGCTTGTGTCTAGATAGTTTTGTCTGAGGTTAGAATGGCTCGTTTCTACAAAGTGTTGTGTAAGGTTGGAATGGCCCACCTCTAGAAAATGTATGAGGTTGGAATGATTCATGGTAGTACAAGTACTGAGGGAATTGTGGATTCGCTATGTGGTAGGTGTTCCCTTTATGTTTTGGAATTTAACACTAAACAGAAAAAAAAAATATATATATATATATATATATATATATATATATATATATATATATATATATATGTTTAAACATCTGGTAGATCATAACAATTGAATTTTGATAGTAAATTATAAAAATCACTGTTAATAATTAAATATTAGTTTGTTATTAAGATATCTTAATTTTTGCTCTTTTAATAAATTTTCATTCATAATTGCCTTGACTAAATTGGCATCCCCATTTTTTGAGACCAATTTTAAATTTATATATTGCCCTTTTGCGAGATAACATTAGGTAACATTGAGGAACATTAGGAGTACCAATAATTACATTTTTAGATTGTTGTTAAATTATCTTCAGTATTCAACATTAGCCTTGAATATTATAAGTGGTTTTTACTTAGAGATGAGTCTTTGATAGGTTTTTGTTTACATTTTAACATGGGTTTTGCTATAATGCATACCACAATATATACTATATGGGAGTGTTATTCACATTATAAAATGAACAAAACAATTCTATATAAATTTAACAAACGTTTAGAAATATATGATAAAATTTAAAATGATAAAATAATCATTATTAGTTTTTGTGTGTTTATAAAATATTCTGAAGTAAAATTTTTAAAAATATTTTCATTTTATGTATTGTATTGGTTTCATGGTAATTTTATAGAGTAAATGCTATTCTGAAAAAAATTAAAAAAAAATTCTTGAAATGTTATTCCTGAGTTGATGATTCTGAGAATGCTCAGTGATATTGCAAGTAGTTTACAGTCTCGATGAGTTGGTTCATTTAGTGACATTTAAATACTTCACTGTATTTTCCAGGGCCAGAAATAGTCAAAAACACTTTTTTTTTTTTTTTTTTAGATTTTTAATTATTTTTTTTCGAATGAGCACCAACTATAGGATTTTACTGGTTTAGTTAGTTAATTTGGCCAAATTGATACGTTTAAACTTAAACAGTTGGAGTAAAGATTGTCAAAATGATTCTGTCGTAGAAAATTCAATATTCATTTTGTCTTTTGATGCTTGTGTTGCATTTTATAATGATTTTGCAAGGCAGTTATTGTGGGAATTTGTTTGATTCTGAATATTAAATATTCATGGTGCAGCTCATATTTTTCTCAACTAATGTTAATGTCTCCACTACCCATGCTAACCATTAATAGTGACACTGGAAATATTGAGTTTTTGTGTGAATTTTTTTGCAAAAGGTAGGTTTTAGTAGTGTTGTTTTTTTGAGGAGGCTACGAAGTAAACTAGATGATCATAACTAAAGTAAAGTGTTAGTTATGTTATGTCAACAACATCTGAAATACTATAAAATGGTTAAAATTTATGAAGTTTCATAAACTGAAGCATTTTACCCTGGAAAACTTGGCTGTTGTAAAGGGCTTTGATGTTAAGGAAAATTGTGAGGTTTACCAAATTAAAACAAGTACATATTTATTAAAATTTATTGGAATCAATGTGATTTACTTCTCTTATAGAAATTTTAATACTTTATGTTTTTAATGAATTTAAACCCGCATTTCCCCAGATTTACTGCCACTGTCATTCCTGAGTTTTTCAAGTCCAGTTGGGAATCCCAACACTGTTTTGCAAGATAATCAAGAAACATTAAAAATACTCGAAAACACCATTTTATGAATTTTTATTTTGTTTAAAATAAGCTGCTACTTATATCATTTACAGCTCTGCACTATTTTCTGCATTTTCTGCCCACTTCCCACAGTAACTAGTACCATAAATTTTTTTTTGGAAATTCATTTTTTACTTATAGGTAGAGACATGCAAAATTCGCGGTTTCGATGGCCTTCAGGATAGACTGCACATAACCCTGTACACTCGGGCAAATAACGCAAGTTCATTGGCTGCCGACTTGTAAGTCGTCTCAGCTGGTTTGTCTGTGATTCGATCCTTCTTTGGTTGAGGGTTTATAACTGGTTGAGATTCGTCCAGATGAACAGTAAGCCAATAGCAAAATTATCTAAGAGGTATATGTGTTTTATTCTAGCCTATCACCGAATGAATCCGCGAATTTTGCAGGTCTCTACTTATAGGCTTATTTCAAAAAAAGGAATTTTTTACTCATTAAAAATCAAACAATTACTACAAGATTTATTTACCCTTTGATTTCTACAAAGATAAATTGAAATAATTACGTAGTTGAAATAATTTTTTTTTGAAAAACAAGATTAAAACGTGCTTGTAAGTGTGTAGATAATACTTCACTATTTCAAAAGGATACCCAATTTCCCATTAATGTTAATAATGTGTGTGTTTATTGGTTTTAACATTTGTACAGCTAATCCTATTTTGTGATTTATTCTCATCGTTAACATGTTTTTAATGTTTTATTGTTTACACTGTTTTGATGACAAGATCCAATACATGTATCCCATGTCTTATGGATATTTAAATCAATCAATAAAAACCACTTAGGTAAATCTTAATAGTGAATCCACAGGCATACTTGCTCTGTCAAAATGTAAGGCAAAGGAAAGAATTACTTTATTAAATTAAATTGCAAAAATTTTACTTAATTTTCTTTACCTAACTGTGCAAGCCGGCCCTACAGTTCACTGGCCCACTACTTCCTACACTCAGGGCTGCCGAGAGAAATTAAGGGCCCAGGGGCAAAACAATTTGTCGGACCCCTCCCTATTACGCAATACTCTGTAAATATGTAGTTTAGCGGTATTTACGAAAAAAAATTGTTAAAAATCCGATAATACTTTTATTATATGCTCTTTCTATTCCTCTTTTCATTAAACCCGGCGGAGATAAGAAATTTCAAATACTTTAGGAGATATCGCAGTTCTTATTTTGCATACAAGACCTGTGTTTATCATTTGACCGCCGCCATTTTTTTATTTTGCTGTATGTTCATGAATGCCTAATTAATAATTAAAATGGTCGGTCAGGTCAGCTACATTATAAATACTTTCAAACTAAGCGGACATTAAAAATAATGTGAATTAATTTTAATGGTTGTTTAGTTTTAAAGTATTTATAATGTAACTGACCGGACCTAATCGACCATTTTTAATTATTAATTAGGCATTCACGAACACACGGCAAAATAAAAAAAATGGTGACGGTAGAATGATAAACACAGGTCTTGTATGCAAAATAACTGTGATATCTCCTAAAGTATTTGGAATTTCTTATCTCCGCCGGGTTTAATGAAAAGAGGAAGTTAAAGAGCATATAATAAAAGTATTTTCGGATTTTTAACATTTTTTTCCGCAAATACCGCTAAACTACACATTTACCCAATACTCTACTCTTCTAACCACTCACTATTTAAAAAAAGCAAAAGACTTAATTTTTAAGAGAATACAATGCTGTATGAATAGAACAACACTAAGTGGTTTTTAACAGCATTTTAAGAAAAGTTTTTAAATACATAATACTGAAAAAACATAAAATATAACAGATTTAATACTGAACAACTTAAAAAGCAATAATCATTTAAATTTAGTTTTCCATCATATTAGTGAATGTTTCAATTCAAAATTGCACGTCTCAATTCAATGCATAATGAATGATCCTAAAACACAGTAAGTCCTTGCTGACCCATTGTTAATCTTTATTCTGCCAAGCACACAGAAAGATTTTTCTGCTTGAGTAACAGAAACAAGGAGTACACAGAATATGTGCAGGACAACACACACATTCGGGAATAAATTTTTAAATAAACAGATGAAATAAAAAAGTGGCACATATCGATGACCTTAACAAATCTGCTCTCACATTTCTAACTCTGAAAAACATTGGGCTCAATGGATATTTCATATGCCACATAACAAATATTTTTTAAGCTACACTATTATTTGCACGCTCATCAAGAAAAAACATCTTCCTCACACAACATGTGCTGTGGCTAGCAGAATTTTCAATGCTTTATCAGGTTTTCAACATTCCACCGCCAAGCGATAACTAAGCCACCTCCTAATTTGACATGGAAAAATAAATTTTACAGATTTTTTTCGGATGCACCCATTTCGCAAGATAACTACAGTAATTTATTTACAGTAGCCTAGGAAGTTTGAATATTATTTCTGATCACCGGGACAGATAAAATTGATTTTATTACTTTATCACAAAAAAATTGGTTGTCTGTAAAGTCGGTTTACGGACGATAGTTTAACGTTACAACATCATAACAAAACATCGATGAAATGATTGCATACTTTTATGAATAAAATTGAATCATTTTGACTGAATTATCACTATTTTATATGGATACAAAGGAGGAGTGAAATGAAATCTACAATTTAATTGATAAATTTACTTTTATTTGCACTCATTAATTCAAATATGTTTATTACTTTAATGAACAGATTATTTTACTATAACTTTTATACATGTTTGCTATTTAACTTCTTCCAATCTGTGTTATTCTGTTAAGGATAGGACGATGATAGGAAAAGTAGGAAACGAATGGGAGTGTTTCAAGTTTAATGTGCCTCGAAAAAGTCAAATCGATGGTTTTTCCAATCGAGTGGAAGAGAGATAGAAGCGGCGCAAGCGTACAATGAGCGTAACGGGACACTTTTTCGTGCGTGCAGCCGGCGTTCATCGATTTATTAGACATTGTCACGTCAAAAAATTGTGAAATGTAAGAAGAAATAAGCCTAGTCAAAATGTTAAGAGTGAAAATAGTAACTATTCCAAATCCTTCACCCTGATGGTACGATGCTGAATATATGTGCTTATCCTGTGGTAAATGATGCTTGCTGTTTTAATTTAGTTCATCGATAGATCATGAACATAAAAATACTGAAATATTACAAAACAAACAAATCATGTCACAGGTGTTGTAGATATTTTTTTTTATATACATTTTAGAAACATAATTCATTGTTACCTATATCAGAAATTTTTGTTGAGTACATAATCTTTTGACATAATATATTAAAAAAAAGCATTATGTACCACAAGATCAATTTATACAGGATAATGCCATCAGTATCCAGAGATAAACTTCGATACATGATATAGAACTTTACCCCTTTTTTGTTTATTTCTAACTGTGGTGTTTTAGAGTTTCCAAATTCCAGAGTAGGTCTAGGTTAAGGTATTCCTGTTTGTTTCAAATCTTTTACAAAAAACAATACACCTTTATTATTATTACCTAATGAAATAATTACTGCAGTGCTGAATTTATGTTAAAAAATATTCAGCTGAAATAGCACTAAAATGATTTAAGACGTTCGCATTTAGAAAATATTACCAAATTAAATTTTTTATTAACCTCAACAAACTATTCTCTAATTGCAATGCCACGGAATTCTTGCGAGGAAAACAACATGGAGCGAGTGTTTACGTGTCGTCCTCAGAAACGCCTAGGGCAAATTCTTTTTAATGACTAAATTGGTAAAACAGGTTATAGGCCAATTTGCCAACCGGTCGTAATGTTCCACCTAATAGGTTATGCATTTTATTGTGAATCTAAGCTAACTGAAACATAGATATTATTTAAGCACGTGTTCTTAATAATATGCAGTATTATCTTCAAATAAACGAACAGGCTGATAATCTGTACTGACAATGTTGCCGGAAAAAAACAATATTTTGTCTAGCCGGAGATCTTCGAGCAAAAATGGAAGAAGATAAATTACACATAAAACCCGCATGAATTAATTCATTTATGACTACTACTTTAAAGCAAAATACATACACTTCTTTTTCTTTCCTCTTCGAATTCGAACAGGACAAAGAAAAGCCATGGCTCAACAGCATATTCATATTTAGCTTGAAGCCATTACCCTCTCATCCAAACAAAACAAATCTTTACCAGAGAATAAACATTTGGATAAATGGCCAGATCTTGTGTTAGCTATCATGTAGAGTGTGTTTAAAGAGCTACATTAATAAACTGTAGGCACAACATCAAAATGCTAAATGAAAGATATATAAAACGAAAAACAAATTTTTTGGTTCAAACTTATAAGTTCATTATAATTTTCTCATTCTTCAACACCGAAAATTTGTCGTTGTCAATGGGAAAATCGTTCACACATATATGATATTTTCTGAAATTGTAAAAGAATGACTATTGATAAAATGAATAGTTAAGAATTAGAACACATAGAAAATGACCTTAACTGCTTTTTAATACCATAATTTCATAATAAGTATGATTGTTACTATTTGGTCCTACCACTAATCATTACTACAATAATAAGGCCGGTAATCTAAGACATAAAAACAAGGGTTTAGGTGTTGAAAGTGTTACACCTGTACCCTAACCGTATTCCAAGTGCAAGATAGGACACGGTCAATCCCTTATTTTTAGGTTACGGATTTTGGTGTCCTATCCATTGCCGATTGTTGCCCAAAATCCGCGCACGTGTAGAACTCACTTTTCAGTGGGATTCGTCAGATGGCGGACCCGCATCTGGCCCTATTAACTCGTATATATTCAATTTCGTAAATATTGGAGAAAGCTATGGCAAATTTTTAAATTGCTTATTCATTTTACATGAAACGATGTACCCTGGGTAAGTTTATGTGTGAGGAATTTATTACTTAGATTATGAATAAAAGAATGACAACATTAAAACGAATATTGAAATAACACACTGGTATTGGCAAAAAGCTGTAGACCAATAAAAAAAAAATTCTGCTATTGTCTTGGCGAATCTGCGATCTACATAATTACGAACTCTTAGTGGGTTAGTTTCTACAGTGCAAGAATTGCAAACGTTGTCGCCCACGCGAACATAAGTTATTGTTTACAAAACAAATGGTTGCCATGGAAACCGAGTTGAAGTTTAATCAAATTTAAAATATTTGTTTACTTCTTTATCGGTGCAACCAGTTCTGATAGCAGATGTACGAACTTACTTGCTGGTGTAAGTATAGCTATTTGGTTAATGTATATATTGACAACGGTGTGTTGTATATTTTGTTTTTGTATTCGGAAAAAAAATAGTAATGCTAAGGACTTCCTTGAATTAGTGTTTGTAGGATAAGCATTTATTATAAGTGACGTACATTTTATTTTAAATCTATATGATAGTGTTAGTTCAATGTTTGCATGAACAAGTATGCTAAATAAATAATTTATATGTGCTTATTATGTGAAATATTATTATCAGGAAATTGTTTATATGGCGGTATCAGTTACTTTATTACCAACCCTACATTCCTGCCTTGAATATAGGAGTTTTGGGACACAGCCTACCTTTTGTTCAAAATACTTTTTTTTGTAATGAAATCTTTTGAGTAGGTACTGTATTGTATACTACAGCCCTACCTGTTAGTGTCTACAACATAATTCCGAACGTATATTATACTTATGGTACCCCATTATTGTATTCTAAACAACAATCCCAACTAGTTTAGTATATTTTGTGATACCATTTTTATATAATTTGGTTGTTTATTAATATTTTCAACTGTGATTTAAATGTCCTGGGTATCGTTAAATATACTAAAGCCCTACTTATTTTATTACAGAACATGATACCAAAGATAAATTACTTTCTGTTCCATAATGTTATTTCCTCAAGAAAACTATCATGTGCAAAGCTAGCATGTGAATCTTCTCCCATCCCAAATGCCGTATTCCAGTGTACTGTAAGAACGTACCTACAGGTCATAATTGTTTCAGTGCTGCCTTGTTAATGACTTCATCAATATCCCTATCATATTGTAATGTAAACTTATAAAAAAGTTTTAATATAGCCGCTCTACCATTGCCAAACATTTCGCTTTGTTGTTATATCAATGATTGCAAAAATTTCCTAACCTACAACATATCTCTCACCTTACACAGCTAACGAAATGCGCAGAAAACAATACTACCAATCACTAAAACATTTAAAACCATAATATACCGCTTACATTTCCTGTCTTCATGGAAATAATTATGTATTGTCAATATTACTCATATAAATATTAAAATGACGCCAAACATATTAGCCATGTCACCTTTAAATTCATCACAAAACACATGATGCACATTCTATAAAAATGTAAACTTTAACAAACTTTTTTTTACCACATCAAAATACATTATTTTACTTTTATTTACTCGTTAATACCTTATCTATCAAACGCTATGTCTAACATCACCAACAACCAAACGTATTTATTTTAGGCCACTATTTCCCTCTAGCTACTAATACTATTTTTGGTTATTTCTGTACAACTCATAACACAGCAATTCCTTACCTTCTAAAGCCCATTGTAATTGTAATTTTAATGCCAAATAAACAATATTTTTATTTTCTGCATTGATACCAATAAATGTCTTTACATTACCTCAATAGTGTCACTTTCATTTGCCTACTTCCATGATGTGGTACATTTCCCCTATTTTTTCCCTCCCACAGAATAACAAACATCCGTAATGCACTGTATCATATTAAAACTTGACTCACTTTCAGCAGTGTGGGGACGACAGGCAGGGGCGCAACAACAGGGGGGGGGGAAGGATATTTTGCCCCCCCCTCTGAAACCTTGAAGTGGGGGCAAACGGGGGCAAAGAAAGTGCTATGTAATCAATTTTTAGATAATAAAACTGCTTAAAAAGCACCATTTTCCACCTTGAAATACAAATATTCCCGGGGGAGGACCCCAGGACCCCCTGCTTCAATAGGGGGTATCGATGATTCTTTATAAAAAGGTATATTGCCCTCCCTTTGGAAATTTAGTTGTTGCGCCCCTGACGACAGGGATACTAAAATCACCCATAACGAAAATTCTATATGATAATTGTGAAATGGCAGTGTTAATTGTATTTGAAACTGTTGGTTACTAGTGCATCTGATATTATTGAGTTCTGCCTCGGCCTCTGATGTTCAAGTATGCTGTGGCAGTGTGGTTGTGTACATAGCAGTTTTACAGATGAGCGTTTGAGTCGTGTTAAATATGTTCATGCATAGTACGAACAGTGTTCTGTGCACCCTCCAGTCGCCACCCAGGGATGGTAACAGCGCAAGCGGGAACCACAGTCTTAAGTTTTTCGGTAAAGGAGGCATAAAATAGCAGTTAACATTCTTGTTTGAGTGAGGAAAAAAGCCTAACTTTTGCGACATTTGCTTTAGCGCACAGATAGGGATCTAGGGCCAAAACCAGAATCCAACAGTAATGATAAGTCAACTTACACGTGTCTAATTTGAAAAAAACCAAGAAGTCACATTTAAAAAATGAGTTAAGTTGCAAACGGAGAATGAATGAGGCCTAGAACATATATAAATTACAGAAAGATATCAAGGAACTCTTTTGTTTATGTAGCTTTAGTGTTACAGTTCTGCACACATTGGCAAAAGAGGCCTAGCGTGCACATTTGTAATATCCTTGCCGAACAACCCAATACGAATTATACTACTAGCATTAAAGGTAGGGTTTACAAGTGAGCTGTCAAAATGTGATTCAACAAGCATACTGAGCACACTTAATTATACTAAATGAAACAGATAAGTTACATGGTTTACAGAAAATGCAAAGAGATACAGTCTTAATATATAGCTAAAGGTTGATCCAGGGAACACAGAAAAAAGTTAAGGCCCAGAAATCTAGTCTAGGAGGTAATTACATCTGATGTCACGAGAAGCAAACCAGTTGGCTTCCCTACTCACGGGAACACTTAACGCAGTCGACACGTCGTGGATGTATTTCTTCCCACTGATCTTGACCGACTCAATCTCTCAAGCAAACAGTAAGCGAGTACCTACAGGAGAAAGCAAACTAAAATTTCATGAGGTGGCAGTTGAAACCAAATTTAGACGAAATTGTCGAAGCTTTAATCAAGATAGTACAAGCAACGAGCTACTTACATGCCCATGGTTAGTCACTCAAATACTTAGAAGATTGAAAGAATTCCTAAGAGTTAGGGAGAATACACATGAGATAAATGATAAATGAACCCCAAAGAAGGACGAGCCAGGGGTGCTTGGGGTTAAGTCCCGTGCATGCTTCGGGGTGTGATAGGGGAAGGGGTACACCTCGGAGAACCAAAGAGGGGAGGGACAAGGTGAGTACGAGCCTGTCAGCTTTCTGAAGTGCAATGACTGGTAGAAATGGAGCTGTAGTCAGTTTAAGCTTCATGTATTTAGCTAAAACATTATAAGATCTAGGTGGAGATTAAATATTCACTGTGTGGATAAATGTAAGAGTTGTGACTTTTGCATGGAAAAAAATTGGTTGTCTGTAAAGTCGGTTTACGGACGATAGTTTAACGTGACAACGTCATAGCAAAACATTGATGAAATAAATGATTGCATACTTTTATGAACAAAATTGAGTCATTTTTATTTTAATAATAAAAGAATAAATACTTGAAATTATACTAATAATCAGATTTTTTAAAATGCAAGAATAATTAACCTTTATTGCCGAAATTGTTGTTTGAAATAAGCAATAAAAACCACATTAATTTTTCACTTCACTTTATAAACAGTCGACGAAACAGTTCTCGTGTAGATGTAAGTTGTGTGCTGCCGCTGTCTTTCTTCTCCTCGGACGCATAGGCCAATCGAGTGGAAGAGAGATAGATGTGGCGCAAGCGTACAATGAGCATAACGGGACACAGTGTAACGGAACAATAAGCGTAACGGGACACTTTTCCGTCCGTGCAGCCGGCGTTCATCGATTTATTAGACGTTGTCACGTCAAAAAAATGTTTTTTTTTGAGTACCAATGTTCCTTCATTTTTTTTCCTAAATGGCATTTTCAAATTCCTACTGGATTCTGAAATACTCAGTAGTCAGTGGGGAAGTTGATGAAGTCCTGGGAAATTATGTGGTTAAAACCATAAAAACTGTGTAACTATTAAAATGAAAACTATTGAAATTGCAGAAAATACACCACATAAAATGTGATTCAACATTCAAGATCCTTGATTACTAATAAGTTTTCTATCATCCAGTTAAAATGAAAACCTCCAATTTCTGAGCATGCATACATTTTAACTATGCCAGATAATTTAAAATATCACTGGCGTTACCTAACCAAACCTGAACTCTAGTTACGATCACCTAAACGTGCAAAAACTTACCCAATACAAAAAAAAAACTGTACAAGCATACAACAAAGCATAGAAACTCGCCTTTACAGTGTAATGTCAATATCTCAGCATCAAAAATTAACTCAAATATTAAAAACCTAATTTTTTATTATAGCGAATTCAATTTGTATGATTTATCTAGCAGAGAGTTTGTATCAAGATGTATGTAGTTAATAGATTGGAAAAAGTTTTACTGTTTTGTATTTGCAACTGTTATTAGAAACTATTTTTTACATTACGGCATTGGTTCATTTTTACACCCATGCACGCACATGCGCACACAAATTTATGTTTACTGTCCCAAGTAGTTAAACTAAACATGCTTATTAAAAATTATTATATTGTAGAATAATTTGTGTCATATTTGTTTAATAATATGCTACATTTATACTTTGAATGAACACTTCAGATGCTGGATGTATCACTTCGTTTCTCTTCCTTTGTAACACATGGTAATCTTACAGTCTTTACAGGTCATTATTCAATTACTATTATATTATTAATGCTATTAATGCTACAGCATTAAGAAATGAAGCTCATCATGGAGCTATTTCGTGCAGTGGTAAAACATTCCAGAGCACTAAGGTTCAGACTCTGATCCAGCCATGCTGATTCCGGGGTTCTATGGTTTCCAGAAATCACTCCAGACAAATGCCGAAAGGTTTCCTTACGATAGGCCGTGGCCAATTCCTGTCTATAGACCATCTCACACTTAGATTGCACTTCATGGCTTATGACGTGCGCCGTTGCCAAATCTCTTAACTTATTACAAATTTCAGGAGATGTGTTTCTTTGGAATTCTGATTGCACAAGATGCATTTTAAGAACGCATATCATAATTTATAATATTTTACATGCTTTATATTAGCTTCACCTGTATGTTTGTCTGTCCGTCTGTAACTCTGTCTGTCCGTCTGTAACTCTTTCGACTAAGAGTGAGTGACTCATCACTGTAAAATGTCCCACCCATTTCATTACGTTCGTTAGCCGAGCGGTCTAAGGCGCGCGACTTCTGTGACGTCAGCTTTCGGATTCAGCGATTGTGGGTTCTACTCCCGGCCACGCCGAAAAAAAAAATGTTTTTTTTTTTCCCCGGTAAATTCTAATATTATATCCATACATCTAACTGCAAATGATTCGTAGAGACTTTACCATTTCTTTGTGACGTTGCAACTCCAAATAGTTATCTCAGATGGTAATAGGTAGTGTCTGTAACTCATTTCCCTATGATAATTATACATAAATATAGTTTAAAAAACTAAAAAAACATGCTTTTAAAGAATATCAAACTAAAAAGTTAAAAATAAATATAGTTTAAAAAACTAAAAAACATGCTTTTAAAGAATATCAAACTAAAAAGTTAAAAATAAATATAGTTTAAAAAACTAAAGAAACATGCTTTTAAAGATTATCAAACTAAAAAGTAAAAAATAATTTTAAAATTAAATTTATGACAATAGTATATAAGCAATACTAGTATAAATGAGAAAAAAGCATGGGGCGCTTAATATTCAAAAAATATGGCACAAAGCGCCTCAAGCTTTTTTCTCATTTATACTAGTATTGCTTATATACTATTGTCATAAATTTAATTTTAAAATTATTTTTTACTTTTTAGTTTGATAATCTTTAAAAGCATGTTTCTTTAGTTTTTTAAACTATATTTATTATACTATCATGATTATAAATTTGTAATAAATCGCCACTTTTTTGTACTTTAACTTACAACAAGAAACCGTTTACACACATTCATTGATACAAATTCATATAATTGTAATGTGAACTTGATAAAGAATTTAATAATATCACAAACACTTTAATCACTCGCTACCGCTAAGCAAAGTTGATACCCCTTCCATAAGAGTAACAGACCGACCAGCAGAGTGGGTTTGGGGCGATGGAGATGATTGCGCACGCACGTGTTTACTCTTACGACAGCAGTTTGGGAGCGAGCCTCTATTGCAGTGTACTCTTGCGCTGATAAAGAGACATCTTCACAGCTATGGACACGAAAACTGTAAGATCAATTGAGATGGTGTTGGTTTTAAAAACAAATACCATTCATTGCGAACATCTTTCATGCCATTGACCCCTATCTAACTTTAGTAGCAAAAAAACTTTGCAGCTGACCAATTTTTTGATGTGCAAGTTTCTGAGGAAATGCCTTTTAGGACTAAAAAAAAATTATATAACTTAAATGTGAATTTACTAACAAAAAAATCTTAATTTAATTCATCACAGGTTTAATTTTTTTGATGTGATATAGTTTGGAAGACTTCAAAACAGTTCCCAGTGAAGAAGTTAAGTTTTTGAATTTTTTTGGCCCCTCAAAATGCCATTAAGTATGAAAAATATATATCGCCTGATGCATATTTCAATGCTATACAATATGCGAAAATGCTTTGTCCAAAAAATTCAATTTTAAATTTGTATGATATATGTCAACACTGCACACAGAAAGCACTAATGGCAGTCAGCATATCTTAGAAAGAAAGCACCCATTTACTTCCCACTCTGCAATCTAAGAGTGGGATACTCTATAGACGTTGAAGCCATGTCATGTGTTAAAGTTTCTAATGACCTTTGTAATGAGGCAATAAGTACAAATAAAACCCCATTCTTACTAGTCAGTAAAAAAAAAATTAATTTGAATGATGGTAATTAATCAAATGCTATTTATTACATTCCCAGTGTATTACAGCATTGACAGACTCATAGTTACGTGTTACAATTTGTGTTAGTATTCCTACGTACATGCCTGAGTAAACTTGGGACCTGGTGTTTCAGATTTCTGTAATGAAGTTGAGAAAGGAACCGTCATTGGATGTGGCACCCAGTATGTTCAGCATTTTTGAGAATGTGTTTGGATTCCACATCGATGAATTATTAAGCTGGACAAAGCTTGTTAAACTAATGTACAAACCAATGGATCCTGCTTCACTTGGTGTTATGAGAGCATTGTTTGGTGAGTTATCATATTTTTTAAAATTAATTTAAACGGCTATACATAAAGGATGCCTATATCTGGTAATTACTTCCAAGCATCACAGTGGTTTTCATACTTCTTAATGTATTGTAATTTTCAAGGTGCACATATCATATCAAATTGTGAGTACAAGGTTTTGCGTTACATATAATTAAAGCAGTATAAATTATTGTACAGGTGTTAGTGTTTGTGGTAAAAGTGTTACTGTTAATAAAAGGGTTTCTTCATTAAACATACACAGTTTACCAAGCCATGTTTATTGCATGTTTGTGTATAGTACATAACTTTACAATTAAACTAATAACATCACCTATACCACCATCTCAACCAAAAGCCATAGGCTTCAGTACTTCGAGTACCAACTTAACAGAATTGCACTCTTACACCCCCTCCAAATTCTGTAATTCAACAACTCCCAATCCATTTAGGAATTTTTAAAATTTTAATCTAGACAGCCCCTTGGTAAATGTGTCGGCTCATTGTTCATCGGTACTCACATTTGTCAACTTTAAATTACTTAGTGCAACATCCCCTCTTATGAAGTTATATTTTATATCTATACGAGACCTTTTGGTCTCTAGTGTGTTGATCTTCTTAATGGATTATCTTAGGAAACCACCACAGGTTTAATGCTCACATTACATGCCTCTTCAAGTAACTGAAACACATAATTGTGATCCTTGATGCATTCAAACAGCAACGTACTCAGCTTCATGGCTGCTTAAAGAAACATTACTGTTTTTTTTTGTCCTCCAAACAAAACAGCTACCTAACAACTTTGAACAATACCCTGCCACACTTCTACGGTCCTTATCGTCAGTCACTTCTATCAAAGTCTGAATTTACATGTGTACACAGCAGGAAACCTATTTTTTTTTTTGGGCAAATACTAAGCTAAACTTTCTGGTACATTTCAGGGATCCATGGTAAAAAATGGAGGGGGGGGGGATATGTGCAGTTATTCTCCACCCCACCTCTTATCCCTGAGCATCAACCAAAGCTATTACTGTTTAGAGAACAATTCCCAATATTTGAAGTATTTATTTTTGAAGTGAAACTTCTTTGGGCGCGATTGGAGTAAAATTTCAAGGCCGAATTTTAATGCAACATTTTCGTGAAACATTGTTGTGAAATGATTTATGACGCTATAAAGGCGGAGAACAGGTTGCGGACGGTGCAGAGAATTCCCGGGCATCAATTCCCTTGGGTGAGCTACACGTGGCGGCTTGCGGCTCAGGTTGAACCCCGCCATGCTGCAGGGACAGGCGGGTCGCGGCGGTAGGGACTTGCTGGCATATACAGTAGTAAGGGAGCATTTTGGCAGAGGGCAACACAACGGGGTTTGAGCTTATTGTACACTGCACCATAGGCCATATTCACAAGAAAATTGTGTTCTTTCTAAGTACATATTATTTTAATTACTTGTGTAAATCAGTATTGTTAAACAGTGTTACATGAGAATTGTTTTAGTTGTGTAACTAAATATGTTTTGTTTGTATAATGCTTTTTACACTTTAGTTTGATCTGATAAATTTTTCTATCAAAATTTGTATGTATCATGTTTTTTGCTAGAGACTTTTGATACATAATAATGGAGCTAATAACAATGGAAAAATGATTCATAATATTTGTTTTAACTCTGCAGTATAAACATAATTTATATTTTTTATTTTTGCAAATGTATGGTCAATACAAGGCGTGTATATTTGTTCATAGAAGATGTCAAGCCGTGTTTAGCAAGAATATTTAAATATTTTTTTGAATATTTATTAAACGGTTATACACATTTATATAAATGTCTCCAACCAGCATTAATTGTGTGGTATTATAAACTTAAACGCATTCTCTAAGGAAGTCGTCAAGACATCCAGAAGATCAGTAGATTGCTAAAAGTGAAGCATGATTTGAAACAGCGGTGTCACTATAACTGACAACATTCATACACAAGAAGACTGCTCTCTTGAGGAGTCTCCTGTACATCAGCAGCCAGCTCACTCCTGACAAACACTGCTCCTCCATCACTTTTATGAATCGTAGTTTTGCTAAAGTAAGTGCTGTAGCCCACAGTGGAGTATAGCGAACTCTGCCCGTTTATACAAGCTTATACTTGTAATATTTAAATGCAGGACTCTGAAACCATTATCTGGAAATGTATCTAATTCGAAACTGTCAAGACAGTCCCATGTGAAAATGTCTCCATCTAATTATTGTAAAAATTCATGCATAATAAAAATTTTAACCCTACAGATTTAACTAGAAACTCTTGAAAGCACCAAATTTTGAAGATATGACAATGTCTGATTGTTGTGGTTGGTATCCCCTCCTCTTTTCTTACGAATATTTTTGCATTGCGTACCTACACAAACTTGAATTTTTTTCTCTCTTGCCATTTTTTATTTGTTCCCAGGGAAGAGATTTATTGTAGTGTGTAAGATGTTCGTTTGTAAAAATCATACTTGCTGGAAATCTTGTATTTCCTTCTGAGGATGGTAACGCCTTGTTTTCCTTAAATTTCTTTAACCAAAGATCTCTCGTTTGTCAGGAGAGCAGTTGTACAAGTATCGGCCTGGGCTGGTCTCTTCGCTGCTGGGTAGTCTGAGTGCAACTTGGACATCCGTATCGCACACGACTATGCCAACACCCTTAGCGATTTCACTTACTACTCCAATGCATGTTCTTCTCTTGTCTCAGTCAATCCAATTTCAATGTCCATGTTCGGCTGTACTGTTCAAGTTCGTTTACTCTTTTCTTCTTTCTTTTTTTAAAAACTCATTTGCATTCTTTAGTTTGTTATTCTTTTCCTGATTAATTTTTGGAGTCCAACAAAACTCCTCAAACTCTTCAGAAATACATTTTACACTGTTTTCCATGGATTCTATTTTTTGAACATCTTTTTGTAGAGCCGGTAACTGGTGATGAATTTCAGCCACTTGTTCCATTAAAATGTCGCCTCAACAACCGGTTCCATGCTCCTCATCTTAAGAGCTCTGCACTTCTCACATTTCCAAGTGTCTTTTTTTTTAGTCCAAGCTTTCAAAGGTTTCTTCAGTTTTCAACGCTGTGCACTGATTGTGAAAGTAATTTTCATGAATTCCAGCTCATTTAATCATATCTTTCACATTTGTCACCTCCAGACACTTTATACTTTTTCAACATTCTTCTGATATTGTAAAGTAACTATTTATCTGATGAAAATATAAGAAAAAAAATTATTAAAATTCTTTAAAACTTACACCAGATGCAACACTTCGCGTTTCAACGGAGTACCTGCCGACACATCTGCACTCTACTGCGGTCTGTACATTTCTTGTTAAAAACTTAATGAACTTTCTTGCAACACTATATTTGTAATGTGCTCACCCACGTAATGCATCTATTATACAGTTGCTGACTTTGTGTTTGAAGTAAACAGAGATTTCAGAATTCAGTTTTTGCTACTGTATAATCTTCCTTGGCACACACACACACCCTAAAGGAGTCTTCCAGCAGACTTCCATCATGTCATCATGAAGCATCGTGTGCAGGATGTTTGAACTCGGGTCTCAAACCTGCGGCCTGTAGCTCTACTCACGTTTCAATGTAAAACAAAAATTGGGGAGGGTGGTTTGACATATTTTTAAGGAATTCAGCTTTGTCTAACTTAGTAGTTAAAGGAAATTAATGAAAGAAATCTTTAGATAGTAACAGTTTTTGATGTGCGGGTGCAGATTGCACCATAAGCATAGGATAGGCCATGGAAGTTGTATCAAACCAGTGTGGGGACAGATGTTTTAAGCAGATACTGACACTGCAACAAAATGTGTCATGGAAAAGTTTTGTTCATCTGAGGTCCAAGTATTTTGATGTAGGGTATATTCCAGGTATAAGTCGTTGGTACTCTGGAAATGGAGGATTTTTTTGAACAATCTGTACCGTTCAGTAAGGTTTACTGGCGATTAAAAGCTGAACAAGAACTGTCTGCCAAACAACTTAAAATCTGTCTCTGCATGAATATTTTTTTGTACATTTTTTTTAAACGAAATGTGGTCAGACTTAGAACAAATAAAAAAAAACTTGTTTTCTTAATTTTTCAGAATAAATGCAGTCAGTTTATTTTATATTCCAGGCCTGATGATGGTTTTGGATATTCCTGAAGAGCGTGGATTGGCGGAGGCTGATGTAATTTGGGGGAATCCAAAAAGTTGTCACTTCCCTCTTCTAGAATTCATCACTCCCTTGCCACTGCAATGGATGTGCATTGTCTATGCTGTCATGTGGGCAGGTAAACAACATGTGTTTGATTCATTTTGTTTGTTAGTTCTTTTATTGTCAGTGAAGAAAAATTCTGTTCAGGGTCCAAACAGTATTAAACGCACTTCTCACATTTGTGAAGCCATGTTTTTTTTTCTGGTCCAGGCATTGTGATTTCTGTTTTAAATTGTTTCCTAAACCACTCCAGGCAAATTCTGCTCCATAGTTTTATAGGAAAGTTTTTCTCAGAATAGACCGGCAGAGCCAAATAATAGGCAGAGCCAACGGAACCAAACAGTGCTCTGTTAATATAAAATGTTCTAAAAAAAATCTATCACCTTAATGATACTGCTGCATGTTTATAAGCATGATGATAACATGCTGTTGTAATGAAAATCACACATGCAGATACAAACCGTTACAGAATAAGTGGAGTTGAATGTAGGGAATATAACATTTTTATCACAAGCAGTCAGCTCCAAAATGATTTAGTCAGACTCATTGCCTGTTCAGCTCTACATGGTCAACATGTTTTGAACGAGTATAGCACTCGAAGACAAATGCCGTGCCCAAGGAGATTTGGGTGCCCCCCCCCTCCCCCACCGATGCTTATTCCCTTCCCCTACTTCCCGTATCACCCTGCTTACCTCTCAAGCTGTTCACCCCTGTGCTGGCAGCTCGCAAGACTTCTGGCACGCACTATACATGCTGTATGCCTTGATAGATGGTAACCATGGTGTCCCTGGCAAGGGGAACATTCGCTGGAGAGCATAGCCTATATCTCGTATGTCAGCCATCACGTAGCTGTACAACTCATTTCTGCCCTCCAATAAGCTTGGGCTCTGGTACTTCACACTATCACAGCATCACAATGAAAGATTTTCTGTACGGCCAGTGTAGAATTTAATGTGTTGATTTACAATTTCAGGTGCTGTTGGAATAATGTTAGGAATTTTTTACAAATTGAGCTGCATTGCTTTCATTATTCCATATGGGTACATATTTCTTCTTGATAAATGTGCATGGAACAATCACAGTTATTTGTATGGAGTGACTGCAGTTTTGCTACTGGGAACTGGTGCAAACCATTATTGGTAAGAAAGTGTTTCTGGAATGATATTTTTACCTGTTTGCTGTGTTGAAAATTTCTTGTCATTGAAGTTGTCATTAATTTGAAGAATGTTGCATGTCGGATAGCAGAAATCTATAGTTAAATTTATAATGTATTTGAATGAAGCAAGATGATGCAGTGGTAACACACTGGACTCACATTCCAAAGGAACCAGATTCGATTCTGGTCCTGGCTTTGATTTCCCGAAATCACTCCAGGCACCATGGCTGATTCCTGTTATAATGTGCCTGGCCTGTGTTGTATGTTACTGTCCTTGATGAGAAAACATATAAAATGCCCAAGAAAATAACATTTTTTTAAATGTATACTGCAACAGTCCAGGCTTTCAGCTAGCTCTTCTTGGTCCGACTGTTATGTACAAAATCACTTAAAGAATAACGTTTACTGGTTGTTGAAAAAATGCTTATATTCAAAAAATTTTTTCTCATTTTTGAGACTGTATAATCTAAAGATTTCCTGGCACAAATAAAAGAAGTCACGAATAAACTTCGTTTATTTATTCTTTCCTTTGCGAAACACTGAACATGGCCGCCATTTTATGATGTAGTAACATTTACATAAAGAAAACAAACAAAAACTTCCCAAACAGATTGGTTGATCAATTGGGAACAATATTTATTGAAGGTTTTTTAATGAAATCTCGTGGTCGCTTGCGGCGTTAAGTACAAATGGCCGAGATACTGTTGTACTCTCTGCGTGGCCACAAAATTACTACTAAAGGTTCCACCAGGGCCTATGCTCTCCACCTGTAGTCAAATCTTCTAATTGAAAAAAATTGTCTTTAAGAATGTTAAACAGCCCTGCCCAGACCTCAGGTATGAAATTATTCTCACCACTACATAAAATTGTTAATTTGACAACATGCCACTCAACGTCTACTCTAGCAGATGCCCAAGTGACAACTAACATGGGGACTTACGAATTGATTTTTTTTGGCCCACTGGAAGGAACTGAAGTCGTAGGCTAATTATAGAGCACTTTAAAATTACGACCAATGACAAACCACGTTACCATAGTGAAAATGGACCATGATGCTTTGCAACTCTGTCCCTAAAACCCATCATGTAATGTCTTTTCCCACCCAAAAATATCTTTGTCTCTCTCAAACACTGACTGTTGTATGAGCCCAAATGTTCTATAAACTTCTAGAACATTTCCTGCAAATCTACGTTAACAAATAAAATAAATATAGTAAACAATACCAAAAATATATGTGAAAGCACATAAAAACATCAACCAGCAAGCAAAATATATGTAAACTTAACATTAAATGGCATTAGCAAATGAAATAAAGTAAAGTATAATCCTCAAAACACATTGCTAACAAACAAGTACTTTTTACAGGAAACCTAACCAAGTATTAAATTTGCTCATAAAAATAATAATAATTTTTAAAAAAGGGTTAAATAAGGTGGGCAGGCGAGAGCCTAGTTTGTTACAATACATACAGCACAATGTAATACAGCGAAAAAGTAACACAAACTCTTTTGTCTTGTGCACAATTATTAATTCTACTTTAATTTGAATATACAGCATTTGATTATTAAAATTCACTGCCCAATTTTATAATTTAGTTCTCAGTGATATGTGCAAAACAGTTATAAGTGAAGACTACCAGTGTGGTCATGTCAAAATATTTCAAAATTTATTTTGTTATAAGAGGAAATTTCCAGAGGCGGCAGGTATGTTAGCATGTGGAAGGCTCAATTTGTTTGTTGTGCCGCGCACGTGATTTTTGATGATACATCTGGCGCACCGCACCAGTTGCCGGCGTCTTTGAGACACAGTGGCTGAGTGACAACATTTGCCATGGCACACCAGCTGCCTCTGTGATGCCGCTGTATCGCAGCTCTCGTCGAGAGAGTTCTGCCGAGAGCTGCGACCGTGGAAGCTTCCAGACGGTTGTCGGAGAGGGGGGACGATGCATTTGTCACAAAAATGTGAAGGCTGTGAGAACATTCAAACCACCCCTCCGCAGGCATATAAGCCGGTCAGCCGATGAGTGAAGAGAGTTTTTTTTTCTGTAGCAATACTAGCAAGGGAGTCTGTTCAGTAGCGATACCAGTGAGGGAGTCTCTTTGGTAGCGATACCAGTGAGGGCGACGATGCGGTGAGTAGGGAAGGCTTCGCGGCAGTGTTTGAAGGAGTGTTTGGTAGTGCGAGGACAGATAGTAAAGAAAATAAAGTGTGTATACAGTGAATTAATTAGGTTGTATTTATCACACTAGATGGTTTCATATAGAAGATAAGGTGTCAATATTGGTAATTAAATGGGCATAAATTTAGTTAGTTGGGCTATCTCTTACGAACCCTACACTCCTCACGTATATTAAACATATTATGTTTCACAATTACCAGAACCTCAAATGAAATGTTTAAACCAAAATAATTAACGTTTATTTACAACATACATCATTACTCCTAGCCAAACCAATACGAACCATACATTGGGAAGTTAAAAATGTGCAATAAATTTGACAGCGTGACGCTTAGGGAATGGCTCATGAACCGTGCCAGAAAGAAGATGAACAAAAAAAAAACTTTTGACTTGTAGACGGGTCACCCCCATTCTCATCGGGTACACACTGTGCTACAGTGATTGTAGCACACTGAGTATACAACAACAATCAAGGTGGCCAACACAGTGGTAGTGGTAGTTGCAAAGACCAAGAGTTGACTGCAATCCAAAACTGGGGAACAGGAATGCCTTGCCTGCCAGCTACTGGAAGATGCTCGTCAGAAAAGTTGAATAATACGCAGTTGGTTAAAAAAAAAATTAATTCAGGTTGATTTTTGATTTATTTTTGGGACTTAATGGTTTTTATTATGTATAATTGGGTGTTATTAAAAAAACACATTTTGGGGATTTTTTTAAATCTTCAAACTAATGAATAGTAACAGTTTAGCTTGTACCTCTTTTATGTCTCAGTTACTCAAGAGATGACAAGGAAGAATTTTACAGCTCAACAAAATCAAAATATTTATAAAATTGTATGTTACAATTTGATCTGCGGTACGTAGCTCTGCAACAATGAAATCCTCTTTATCTAATGGGTAACTGGATCATGTATTGTTTTCCTTTGTTAGCATTGTGTTGGGAGGACTTGAATCAACAGTAGATATCTTATCTGTGAGCATTGGACTGTGTACACTGGCCCCACCTCGCTGTGTAGCCTGCTGCCGACACGAGCTGTGTAGGGAAGTCTGGATCTGTACGCCTGTGCCTCTTGCTGCAGTTCAGTTTCACGAGGTGATCCGCATGACAGAAACTGCACATTGCAATATAATCCTGACTTAAGTATTTCAATAGCTGCTGGTCTGGTCTTGTTTTTAAAGATGCATTAAAACCTATATATAACACAATTTAAGGAACAAAATTTTAGGATGTTCATTTTAAGAAAGTTATTAAAAATACATTAAAATTGGAAATAAAAAAAAAATTGGTTGTCTGTAAAGTCGGTTTACGGACAATAGTTTAACGTGACAACGTCATAACAAAACAATGCTGAAATGATTGCATACTTTTATGAATAAAATTGAATCATTTTTATTGAATTATCACTATTTTGTATGGATACAAAGGAGTGAAATTAAATGTACAATTTAATTGAAAAATTTACTTTTATTTGCATTCATTAATTCAAATATGTTTATTACTTTAACGAAGAGATTATTTTAACTATAACTTTTATACGTGTTTGCTATTTAACTTCTTCCAATCTGTGTTATTCTGTTAAGGATAGGACGATGATAGGAAAAGTAGGAAACGAATGGGAGTGTTTCAAGTTTAATGTGCCTCAAAAAAGTCAAATCGATGGTTGTTCCAATTGAGTGGAAGAGAGATAGATGTGGCGCAAGCGTACAATAAGCATAACGGGACACAGCGTAACGGGATAATGTGCGTTATGGGACACTTTTTCGTGCGGCAGCCGGCGTTCATCGATTTATTAGATGTTGTCACGTTAAAATTTTTTTTTTGGCCCCTTTATATGCGTTGGCATTATCTTATTTATTTTAACCTCCATTTACCGATAGAATACAAACTTATTTTATCATTGAAGCCATGCTTATTTCAGCTGCATTAGAGTATGCTGCAAAGTGTCAAATTTACAAGCGTAAGGTTTTCAGTTTTTATAAATGTGGCATTTGGTTATAGTTACTGTTACTATGTTAATCCTTTTTATTTTGGTTACCAGTTAAAGGTCATATTTGTCCTTTATGGTGTTGTTTTATTCGGCAGGACTGGACTCTATGGGGTCTGTGTAGCTCTGTGGTGTCCGCGTGCTAAACGTTCGGCATAACTTTGTGTGTGTGTGCTTCCTTTGGAAATTTGAGATTATATGCCCTTCTAAAGTATTGATTTTTTGTAAGAAGAAGAGTAGTTCAATAAATTAATGTTTCACTGACAAATTGTCCTATGTTGCCATAGGAAATCACTAAATTATCATCTATAATGACTTGATGTAAGTTTTTGGACATACGCCATTGCTAAGAACTTTTTCTGTTGAAGAAAAACTAATAAATAAAATAAATAAAAATACACAAGAAAGACAAAAAACACACAAAATTAAGCAAACAATTGCTGTTGTCAACAAGAATATAAACACCACAAAATATTCCGAAACAGAAATATGGTCAACAAACAAAGAAAAAACAAAGAAAAAAACAATGAAATTTCGGCACTACAGCTTGAAATTCAGTCTACTCTCAATACTAAAGATTTCAATTGCATCTATCAGTCCATCTCGAATCTTGTCCAAAAGAGGTCTCTACAGTGCAAAGAGAAGCAAAAAGATAAATTAGCCGAACTGACGAGTATGGTGAAAACAAAAACACATCCCACAACACAGAACATCAACACAGTCATTAATTCATCTTCAAGAAAGCTGTCCAATAGCGAGGAAAATGTTTTACAAAAAGGCCTCAATTTCAGCATTGCTCCACGACACATTCCTGCACTTGACATAGTTTCATCTGTTGAGAGTGCGATATACAAACTTCCTGTCGCCAAACAAGATGAATTTCGTTGGAATGTGCGTACAGCAATCACCTCAGCTGGTCCGCCTAAACCGAATCTGCTGCCTGATGAACTCAAGGCCATCAAAACTCTGAAATCCGACCATACCATTGTAATCCTCCCTGCCGATAAGGGTCGTGCTACAGTCATACTTGACAAATCAGACTATGAGCAAAAAATTACTGATTTGATTACCACAGATCAATATACAAAACTGGTAAAAGATCCCACAGCCAGCATTGAAAGAAAAGTGTACCAAACTCTAAAAAAACATCAGAATCACATCCCAGAAAAAACTAGATCAGAACTGACACCACACAGCAGTAAAGCACCCCACATTTACGGTCTTCCAAAGATTCATAAACCCGACATGCCTCTGCGCCCGATCATCAGTTGTTGTAATTCCCCATGCCAGAAACTATCAAAATATCTCCTGAAAATTGTTGAGCCACTAGCAGGACAGACAGATACATTTGTCAAAGATTCTGATCATTTTATTTCTATAGTCAAAACACTGAAAATAGAAAACAACGATACCCTGGTGAGTTTTGATGTCCAAAGCCTCTTCACTAATGTGCCAGTAGCCGAAACACTCAGCATTGTCAAGGCCAAATTGGAAGCTGATCCAACCCTAAAGGACAGAACTATAATACCAATCCCATCCATCATGGAAATGATTACCCTCTGTGTCACCACAACATATTTCCAGTTCAAGGATATTTTCTACAAACAGACCGATGGCATGGCAATGGGCTCTTCTCTTTCACCATTTATGGCCAATATATTTATGGAAAACTTTGAGCAGGAAGCACTTAGCAAAAGTAATAGCCCTCCTAAAATCTGGCTCCGTTATGTGGATGACACCTTCACTGTCTGGCAACATGGATCTGAAACTTTGGAGGAATTTGTGAACCACCTCAACTATCTGAGGCCATCAATAAAATTCACCTATGAAAAAGAAACCAAAGGTAGCATTCCTTTCCTGGATGTACTAGTCAGCAGAAAAAACAACAGCCTGGAAACTAAAGTATACAGGAAACCTACGCACACAGGCCAATACCTTAATTTTGCATCCAACCATCCCAAAACAACAAGAACTGGCATAATTCACACACTAACCAACCGTGCTGAGATTATTTGTTCTAATGAGAAATCTATTGCGGTTGAACACAATCGTATAAAAAAAGAACTCATAGCCAATGGTTACCCTGTCAACACCATCAAACAGCATATGAAATCCAACAAAACACTCAAATCCACAGAAACTGAGAAACCTGCAGGAACCCTAGTTATTCCGTATGTTCAAGGGCTTTCAGAAAAAATAAGACGCCTGGGAAACAAATATGGACTTCAAACAGCATTCCGTTCTAAATCTACTATTAAAAGTATTGTTACCAAGGTGAAACCAGCCACAGAAAAATTACAAACTCACAACTGTGTGTATCAGATCCCCTGTGAATGTGGCCACATGTACATAGGTGAAACTGGCAGAGCTCTATCCACCCGAATCAAAGAACACAAAAACAACTGCAAGAAGGGTGAAACCCTAAAATCCAGACTTGCTGAACATACATGGGAAAATAGCCACAAAATTCTCTGGGAAGACTCCACACCACTCATACAGGAATCTGATAAAATAAAAAGGAAAATCAAAGAATCAGCCTTCATTATTAGCAATAAAAATATTTTCAGCCAGCAGAGCATTGAATTAAAAAATATGTGGATCCCTTTGATAAAGAGAGAAACATCCCTGCAGCACAAAACAATAGCCAATCCGCCGATCCATCATATTGCCATCCGGGGCAGTTAGTGTGTGCGAGACCAGAAACCGAAGTTTCTATAACTCGCTTAGTGCATTGTAAATCAGGTGCACCCCACACTTTTGTAGAATCACTTGGATCAACGGGCGGGGCGCGTGTCTTGAGGGATAAGTTTGGCACACGGGCCTGTGTGTGCGCTGGTAGGTTGTGTAATGCTAGAAAAAATTACGTGTACCTAATTCGGCGGGGGAGAGAAGCTCCCCACCAGCTAGATCGGCTAACTGGCGTGATGTAGTGTCGTGTTGGTGTGCAATAGAGGCTTGTCGGTGTGCTGTAATTTCAAGTGACCTAGTTAAATTCGGGTGTGGCGTGTAGTGTAAAGCTGTGCAAGCCGCTCCTACGAACCCCTGGGAACACAGAAACATGCTAGGGTAGTTAGCCCATTATTGCATGTAACAAGGTAGTTCAGGCCGTCACTTCACACAGGCATATCATCGTGTGGTCGTGTTGGTGATACGGTAAAAGAAATTACATAGATTAGTAAACACCTGGCCGCCTTAAGGACCGAACTATTGCGTTCCAATATAGTTCGGTCAAAGTTAGGCTAAACCAGTATTGCTGTAGCTAGCCCCCTGGCTGTTGTCTTCTAAACCTGAAAAATAGAAAGTGAAATTAATAAATGGAGGTCGTCCTATTCTATTATTGTTCGAGCAGAGAGATGCCCTCGTCCAGTATTTTTTTTTTATTTATTTAATTTTTTTTTTGTTTTTAATTTTTATATATATTTTTTATTTTATTTTATTATTTTATAATTTTTTTATTTTTTTTTATTTTTTATTTTTAAATCTAGACTTAAAGCTACTGTACAAGCCCCCAGAGCCCTGCCCTGACAGGCATGCATGCCTCTCGGCCCAGATCCCCAGCGAGGGCTGGGGCAGAGCTCCCTCTGCCAGTTCACCTGCATGATTCTGCCTTGACAAGGTGCTACGACATGTGTGTGGATTGTCGCGCGTGTTGTAGTGGTGTGGCTGTAAAATGTTACGTACCCCGGGGAAGGGAAAATTAATTAGGTGATGATGGATTTACGGAACTAGCTTTTTTAATTCAAAATCCCATGCCTTTCCGAAACGCGGCCGGCACTGGAGGTGAAGCCTGCCAGGCGGGTCTCGCCCTTCAGACATAGGGAGTCAGCCCTAACAACACAGGCAGTGAATCTCCCGGGAGCCAAAACCTACACCTGCGTGCTTCGGACCATTTTGAATTAGCTAGGAGAGAGAAAAATGCAGAGAATGTAAGAAATTTAATTTGCTATTATTAAGTGGTGAGCTAGAAGTGTATTTTATTGTTATGATTCAAAATCCCCCGCCTTTCCGAAACGCGGCCGGCATTGGAGGTGAAACCTACCAGGCGGACCGCGCCCTTCAGACATAAGGAGTCAGCCCTAACATCACAGGCAGTGAACCCGAGGGGGCCGCACATACCTGCGTGCTTTGGACCATTTTGAATCGAAAGAAGTGGAGTTAATGATGCTGAAGTTATTTTGTAGCTTGTATTTATTTATTTTTATTGTTGTTATTATATATAGAAATTATAATTGTTTCACAATTCAAAATCCCATGCCTTTCCGAAACGCGGCCGGCACTGGAGGTGAAGCCTGCCAGGCGGGTCTCGCCCTTCAGGCATAGGGAGTCAGCCCTAACAACACAGGCAGTGAATCTCCCGGGAGCCAAAACCTACACCTGCGTGCTTCGGACCATTTTGAATTGTATAGGCCGTGTAAACTTTAAACTTTAAACTGTAGGCTCTGCGCGGTGTGAACACGCCCGGAGCTGGAATGCGACTGCCTTGGTGTCGGGAGAAAAAACAGTTTTGTTTGGGGGCCCCCAGCGCCCCGACCAATCAGAGAGCTTCTAGGCCTGTGATTGGCCGGGGCCCCGAAAGCCCCCGCACGAGGTGTTCGGAGAGCTATTTTATGTAATTTAAAATTTATTGAAGACTTTTTTTAAAAACTGAATCCATGTCGCTTTCGTTTTGTAATAATTATTGTTTTAATTTAATCGAGGTTTTTTATGTTTTCGTTGCTCGGACGGGTCGTAAATCGCTATTGAATTTATCAGTGCGTTTTCGTGCTGTGGTAAATTTAGGTACATTTTATTATTATTCTTTGATATTATTTCGCGGATGTACGGAATTTTAAGTGCGTTGTGAATAGTTTCGTTACTCGTAAATCTGTTACAGTCTAAAATGGCCCTTAGGAAATTATTCTGTTTAACTTGTAGCCGATGTATATGGTGATTTGCAGCATAGCCCCAGACCTCGCAACCATATAGCAACTGCGGGCGTACAATTTGAGTGTAAAGTTGGAGTTTTTTCCTGCGTGGTAAATTAGGTGCTTTTAACATTGGGTACAGGCTTCTTAAGGATCCTGTTGCAATGTTTGTTGCTCGAGTAATGTGTTTGCTCCATAGTAATGTCCTGTCTAGCGTGAGTCCTAGATATTTTGCCTGTGAAACATTAGGAATAGGTTGGTGAAAAATTTCTAGTTCCCTGTCTGGTCTGCCTCTACGTTTTGAAATTACAAGCGTGGTTGATTTAGCTGCATTAATTTTAATTCGCCACCGAGTGTAGTATTGCTCAAGTGCAGTTAGCTGCCTTTGGACGCATACCATGGCATATCTTAGGTTACCAGATTGTTTAATTATGGCTGTATCATCCGCATACATCTGTACGTAGGCGTTTGCATGCGGTATGTCGGCTGTGTAAATATTATAGAAGAAAGGAGAGAGTGGGGAGCCTTGTGGCACTCCAGCTGTAAGTTCGCGAGTAGTCGATTTAGCCCCGTCCAGAGCAACATAAAAGTTACGACGCCATAGATAGTGGGCCACCAGGTATATATATGTGTCTGGAAAATTGAAGTTTATTAATTTTTGAATAAGACCCGGAATCCAGACTTTGTCGAATGCTTTTTCTGCGTCGAGCATTGTCATTACTGTGTAGGCTTTAGATGGGTTATTAAATCCGTCGGTAGCATCTTCAACGATTTTAATTAAGGGGTGGATTGTTGAGTGACCTTTCCTGAAACCAAACTGAATGTCTGGAATCACGTCGTGTTCCTCTGCGTGTGTTTGAAGGCGCGAGAGTAAGGCTTTTTCAAAAATTTTACTCATACTGTTTATAAGACTTATAGGTCGCCTGTTTTCTGGGATGGCTGGGTTTTTCCCTGGTTTAGGAATTGTGATTATTTTTGCAAGTTTCCAGGAATCGGGGTAAGTTTTGTGTGTTAGTATTGCGTTGAATATCGCCAGTAAATATTCGAGTGCCTCTAGAGGGAGTTTTTTAAGTGTTTCGTAATTTATTGCGTCCGTGCCGCCTGATTTGTTGTTCGGACTGGCTTTAATTAGCTTTAAAAGTTCCCTTAACGTTATGGGTTCAGGAACAGACTGCGTGCCTGTTTGTAAAAAGTTATTTACCGCCTGTGTTGTTGTTAAAGTGAAGTTTCTGTCATTTACGTCTGTGTTCGGGGAGAATTGTTTCTCCAGTAGGTCTGTGACTGCGTTGGCCTTGTCTTCTGCGATGTATTTAGCCCCGGTGGCTGTTATAATAGCTGGGGTTGAAATAAATTTTTTGTTGCCGCGGAGCCTGCGAGATAGTTTCCACATTTCCTGCGGTTTTGTGGCTACTTCGTTTATTAAGTTTCCGAATTGATTTATTTTTTCCTGTTTTAATTTGCGCTGTACGAGATTATTCAGTCTGTTGTATTCGTTTCTGGCTTCTGTTGTGCGGAGCCTTTGTGCTCTGTTTCTGGCTTGCCGCCTAAGAGAAATGTAATAATCCAGATCGGGGTAGTGTGTTCGAGTGAACTGCCTTTTTGTTTCAAAGCGAGAGTGTTTTTTAATGGCATTTTTTACTGTGTCCGTGAAAAGTTTTACGTGTGGATTTATTTCCTCGGGTGAATTTATTTCGGGGGGCTGATTTAGGGTGTCTATAAGTTCTATCTTAAACCCGTCCCAATCTGTAATCTTTAGTTTATTATTAAAGAGTTGTATGTTGGATGTAGCATTAAAAGTTATTTGTGTTAGCACCGGTAAATGATCGGAGTTTAGTTCATCTAAGGTTTCTGTATTTATCTGAGCGTTTGGAATGTTGGTTAGGGCTATGTCTAAAATTTCTGGGGTGCCACCATTTACTGGATAGCATGTCGGGGAGTCAGGCGCAATAATGATGTAGTTTCCTGCAACCGCGTGGCCGTGTAGAATGTTCCCGTTGGCGTTTGTTTGGGTGCAGCCCCAGTCAGTGTGTTTGCTGTTTAAGTCTCCTGCTATAAAAAATTGATCTTCGACTTCCATTAATTTATTGAGGTCCTGTGGTGTGAGTGGGTCTTGTGGCGTCTTGTATACCGCGGACATGCAAACATGCGAATTATTATTACGGACGTTTATGCTGGTGGCCTCAATGTGTTGTAGTCCATTTATTGTTATCGGGTGGTGGTGAATTCCGTGTTTTATTAGTATGGCTGTACCGCCGCCGTGGAGTGCGGGGCGGTCTGTTCTGTATATTGTGTAGCCGCATATGTACGCTCGCATGTGTGGTTTTAGAAAAGTTTCAGAGATGAAAGCGACATCGATTCCGTATACAAAAAGTAACTGTTCCAGTTCATATATTTTATTTTGGAGGCCGTGTGCATTGAAAATTAGGACCTGTAAAAGCTTCCCCGGGTTCTGTGCCATTTTAAGGTGTAGCGAGATTCAGGATTGCGGATAGTAAGATCATCTGTCGCTTCGATGCGTCTGTTTCAGCTCGGATGGCGGCGTAGTGTGGCGAGAGTGTAGCAATGAGCTGTGAGAAATTGCAGAGTTTCAGAATCTCTGCCAGCTCGAATAGATCACCGACGGTGTTACCTTCTACTCTGTTCTGCGCTGGAGTGTGTGTGGTGCGTGGTTCCTTCACGGCTTGCGAATATTTACGCTCCGATCGTGTCAGCTCGGTGGTTGTTGTTTGCGGCTGTGTCTGTGGCTTGTTGACCACCTGGGCGCGCGGCTGTGCGTGAGCGGGGCGGGTGGGGGGGAACTCCACCTGGCTGTGCGTGGCTGGCGGTTGTTGTTTTGTCTGCGCCTGTGTCTGCACGGATTGTCGCTGTGACCTACTCGTGACCATTTTCAAAAATACTGGACACTGCTTCCATGCTGCAGTGTGTCCCCGCACTTTACAGTTAAAGCAGAATTTATCTGCGTCGTCAGCTTTCGGGCAGTCCTTTCGGGTGTGATTTTCGCCACACCTGACGCATCGCGGTGGCTTACTGCAGCGAGTGTGGGTGTGATCAAATTCACCACAGCGCTTGCACTGGGCGATGTCTTGTGGGCGGGCCTGGTATTTTTGAATAGTCACTGTCGTATAGTGAAGTGTACGAACGGCGAGAATGTTGACGTCTGAGGCCGCGACTGTCGCGCAGAAAGTTCCCGACCTAAATCGTTGTTGCTGCCCTGTGGCGTCTGACCGGGTGACTTCGAAATTACGCACGTCATGAACTACGAATCCCTTCTCCGTCAGTTCCGCGGCAATGTCGGCCTCGACGACCTCCGGGTACAATCCCTTAATAACGACCTTTGTGTTGCGCTCGTCGGGATGCGCAAACGTGTGGTGGTAGATGTTGTGGCCTTTCAGGTATGAGAGAGCTTGAGAGTAGCCCTCTCTGTTCTCAAATGTCAGTCGCAGCTCTCTCCTGCGCGTGATCGTGTTCCTGAACGCGATTCTGTGTGTGTTCAGGAAAGTTGCGATCTCCTTGAGCTTCGCAACTTCCCTGACCATTATCGGTACACCCCTGTACCGTGTGCCGGCCGCGGTTGTGGTCTGTGGTTGTGCACTTGTCTGTGGTTGTGTGTCGGCAGGCAAATTTGCCAGCACGCCGTAGCTGTTCTGCAGCGGGATTGCGGATGTCGCTGCTGTGTGTTGTTGTGCGGAGCCGCGCCTCGAAATCCGCGCGTCCTCACTGTTCGCCAGTACCGTCTCCCGACGCCTACCGAGTGATGTGCTCCGGTTTCCCCTCAAGGCCTTTTTACCCGAGACCTGTTGGAAGTCGATCTCATCGTCAGCGCGTTCGCGTTTGGCGTTAGCCTGTTGGGTTTCCATGGCCTGTTCGTGTGTTGTTGTACTCGTACTCGCCATGATCCCTGTCCCTGTCGCGGTTCCGATTCGCGGGCTCTCCGACCCGCCGGGTCGCCTAATACCTGAAGCAGTGGTGGCTGACAAACACTGATATGAACAGCGAAGCTAGGCCTTAGAGAGGCTGTCCTCTCTGAACCACTGCCTGGTGCGAAGTGGATAGCCAATCGCCGAACCATCATATTGCCATCCGGGGCAGTTAGTGTGTGCGAGACCAGAAACCGAAGTTTCTATAACTCGCTTAGTGCATTGTAAATCAGGTGCACCCCACACTTTTGTAGAATCACTTGGATCAACGGGCGGGGCGCGTGTCTTGAGGGATAAGTTTGGCACACGGGCCTGTGTGTGCGCTGGTAGGTTGTGTAATGCTAGAAAAAATTACGTGTACCTAATTCGGCGGGGGAGAGAAGCTCCCCACCAGCTAGATCGGCTAACTGGCGTGATGTAGTGTCGTGTTGGTGTGCAATAGAGGCTTGTCGGTGTGCTGTAATTTCAAGTGACCTAGTTAAATTCGGGTGTGGCGTGTAGTGTAAAGCTGTGCAAGCCGCTCCTACGAACCCCTGGGAACACAGAAACATGCTAGGGTAGTTAGCCCATTATTGCATGTAACAAGGTAGTTCAGGCCGTCACTTCACACAGGCATATCATCGTGTGGTCGTGTTGGTGATACGGTAAAAGAAATTACATAGATTAGTAAACACCTGGCCGCCTTAAGGACCGAACTATTGCGTTCCAATATAGTTCGGTCAAAGTTAGGCTAAACCAGTATTGCTGTAGCTAGCCCCCTGGCTGTTGTCTTCTAAACCTGAAAAATAGAAAGTGAAATTAATAAATGAAGGTCGTCCTATTCTATTATTGTTCGAGCAGAGAGATGCCCTCGTCCAGTATTTTTTTTTTTTATTTATTTAATTTTTTTTTTGTTTTTAATTTTTATATATATTTTTTATTTTATTTTATTATTTTATAAATTTTTTATTTTATTTTTTATTTTTAAATCTAGACTTAAAGCTACTGTACAAGCCCCCAGAGCCCTGCCCTGACAGACATGCATGCCTCTCGGCCCAGATCCCCAGCGAGGGCTGGGGCAGCTCCCTCTGCCAGTTCACCTGCATGATTCTGCCTTGACAAGGTGCTACGACATGTGTGTGGATTGTCGCGCGTGTTGTTGTGGTGTGGCTGTAAAATGTTACGTACCCCGGGGAAGGGAAAATTAATTAGGTGATGATGGATTTACGGAACTAGCTTTTTTAATTCAAAATCCCATGCCTTTCCGAAACGCGGCCGGCACTGGAGGTGAAGCCTGCCAGGCGGGTCTCGCCCTTCAGACATAGGGAGTCAGCCCTAACAACACAGGCAGTGAATCTCCCGGGAGCCAAAACCTACACCTGCGTGCTTCGGACCATTTTGAATTAGCTAGGAGAGAGAAAAATGCAGAGAATGTAAGAAATTTAATTTGCTATTATTAAGTGGTGAGCTAGAAGTGTATTTTATTGTTATGATTCAAAATCCCCCGCCTTTCCGAAACGCGGCCGGCATTGGAGGTGAAACCTACCAGGCGGACCGCGCCCTTCAGACATAAGGAGTCAGCCCTAACATCACAGGCAGTGAACCCGAGGGGGCCGCACATACCTGCGTGCTTTGGACCATTTTGAATCGAAAGAAGTGGAGTTAATGATGCTGAAGTTATTTTGTAGCTTGTATTTATTTATTTTTATTGTTGTTATTATATATAGAAATTATAATTGTTTCACAATTCAAAATCCCATGCCTTTCCGAAACGCGGCCGGCACTGGAGGTGAAGCCTGCCAGGCGGGTCTCGCCCTTCAGGCATAGGGAGTCAGCCCTAACAACACAGGCAGTGAATCTCCCGGGAGCCAAAACCTACACCTGCGTGCTTCGGACCATTTTGAATTGTATAGGCCGTGTAAACTTTAAACTTTAAACTGTAGGCTCTGCGCGGTGTGAACACGCCCGGAGCTGGAATGCGACTGCCTTGGTGTCGGGAGAAAAAACAGTTTTGTTTGGGGGCCCCCAGCGCCCCGACCAATCAGAGAGCTTCTAGGCCTGTGATTGGCCGGGGCCCCGAAAGCCCCCGCACGAGGTGTTCGGAGAGCTATTTTATGTAATTTAAAATTTATTGAAGACTTTTTTTAAAAACTGAATCCATGTCGCTTTCGTTTTGTAATAATTATTGTTTTAATTTAATCGAGGTTTTTTATGTTTTCGTTGCTCGGACGGGTCGTAAATCGCTATTGAATTTATCAGTGCGTTTTCGTGCTGTGGTAAATTTAGGTACATTTTATTATTATTCTTTGATATTATTTCACGGATGTACGGAATTTTAAGTGCGTTGTGAATAGTTTCGTTACTCGTAAATCTGTTACAGTCTAAAATGGCCCTTAGGAAATTATTCTGTTTAACTTGTAGCCGATTTATATGGTGATTTGCAGCATAGCCCCAGACCTCGCAACCATATAGCAACTGCGGGCGTACAATTTGAGTGTAAAGTTGGAGTTTTTTCCTGCGTGGTAAATTAGGTGCTTTTAACATTGGGTACAGGCTTCTTAAGGATCCTGTTGCAATGTTTGTTGCTCGAGTAATGTGTTTGCTCCATAGTAATGTCCTGTCTAGCGTGAGTCCTAGATATTTTGCCTGTGAAACATTAGGAATAGGTTGGTGAAAAATTTCTAGTTCCCTGTCTGGTCTGCCTCTACGTTTTGAAATTACAAGCGTGGTTGATTTAGCTGCATTAATTTTAATTCGCCACCGAGTGTAGTATTGCTCAAGTGCAGTTAGCTGCCTTTGGACGCATACCATGGCATATCTTAGGTTACCAGATTGTTTAATTATGGCTGTATCATCCGCATACATCTGTACGTAGGCGTTTGCATGCGGTATGTCGGCTGTGTAAATATTATAGAAGAAAGGAGAGAGTGGGGAGCCTTGTGGCACTCCAGCTGTAAGTTCGCGAGTAGTCGATTTAGCCCCGTCCAGAGCAACATAAAAGTTACGACGCCATAGATAGTGGGCCACCAGGTATATATATGTGTCTGGAAAATTGAAGTTTATTAATTTTTGAATAAGACCCGGAATCCAGACTTTGTCGAATGCTTTTTCTGCGTCGAGCATTGTCATTACTGTGTAGGCTTTAGATGGGTTATTAAATCCGTCGGTAGCATCTTCAACGATTTTAATTAAGGGGTGGATTGTTGAGTGACCTTTCCTGAAACCAAACTGAATGTCTGGAATCACGTCGTGTTCCTCTGCGTGTTTTTGAAGGCGCGAGAGTAAGGCTTTTTCAAAAATTTTACTCATACTGTTTATAAGACTTATAGGTCGCCTGTTTTCTGGGATGGCTGGGTTTTTCCCTGGTTTAGGAATTGTGATTATTTTTGCAAGTTTCCAGGAATCGGGGTAAGTTTTGTGTGTTAGTATTGCGTTGAATATCGCCAGTAAATATTCGAGTGCCTCGAGAGGGAGTTTTTTAAGTGTTTCGTAATTTATTGCGTCCGTGCCGCCTGATTTGTTGTTCGGACTGGCTTTAATTAGCTTTAAAAGTTCCCTTAACGTTATGGGTTCAGGAACAGACTGCGTGCCTGTTTGTAAAAAGTTATTTACCGCCTGTGTTGTTGTTAAAGTGAAGTTTCTGTCATTTACGTCTGTGTTCGGGGAGAATTGTTTCTCCAGTAGGTCTGTGACTGCGTTGGCCTTGTCTTCTGCGATGTATTTAGCCCCGGTGGCTGTTATAATAGCTGGGGTTGAAATAAATTTTTTGTTGCCGCGGAGCCTGCGAGATAGTTTCCACATTTCCTGCGGTTTTGTGGCTACTTCGTTTATTAAGTTTCCGAATTGATTTATTTTTTCCTGTTTTAATTTGCGCTGTACGAGATTATTCAGTCTGTTGTATTCGTTTCTGGCTTCTGTTGTGCGGAGCCTTTGTGCTCTGTTTCTGGCTTGCCGCCTAAGAGAAATGTAATAATCCAGATCGGGGTAGTGTGTTCGAGTGAACTGCCTTTTTGTTTCAAAGCGAGAGTGTTTTTTAATGGCATTTTTTACTGTGTCCGTGAAAAGTTTTACGTGTGGATTTATTTCCTCGGGTGAATTTATTTCGGGGGGCTGATTTAGGGTGTCTATAAGTTCTATCTTAAACCCGTCCCAATCTGTAATCTTTAGTTTATTATTAAAGAGTTGTATGTTGGATGTAGCATTAAAAGTTATTTGTGTTAGCACCGGTAAATGATCGGAGTTTAGTTCATCTAAGGTTTCTGTATTTATCTGAGCGTTTGGAATGTTGGTTAGGGCTATGTCTAAAATTTCTGGGGTGCCACCATTTACTGGATAGCATGTCGGGGAGTCAGGCGCAATAATGATGTAGTTTCCTGCAACCGCGTGGCCGTGTAGAATGTTCCCGTTTGCGTTTGTTTGGGTGCAGCCCCAGTCAGTGTGTTTGCTGTTTAAGTCTCCTGCTATAAAAAATTGATCTTCGACTTCCATTAATTTATTGAGGTCCTGTGGTGTGAGTGGGTCTTGTGGCGTCTTGTATACCGCGGACATGCAAACATGCGAATTATTATTACGGACGTTTATGCTGGTGGCCTCAATGTGTTGTAGTCCATTTATTGTTATCGGGTGGTGGTGAATTCCGTGTTTTATTAGTATGGCTGTACCGCCGCCGTGGAGTGCGGGGCGGTCTGTTCTGTATATTGTGTAGCCGCATATGTACGCTCGCATGTGTGGTTTTAGAAAAGTTTCAGAGATGAAAGCGACATCGATTCCGTATACAAAAAGTAACTGTTCCAGTTCATATATTTTATTTTGGAGGCCGTGTGCATTGAAAATTAGGACCTGTAAAAGCTTCCCCGGGTTCTGTGCCATTTTAAGGTGTAGCGAGATTCAGGATTGCGGATAGTAAGATCATCTGTCGCTTCGATGCGTCTGTTTCAGCTCGGATGGCGGCGTAGTGTGGCGAGAGTGTAGCAATGAGCTGTGAGAAATTGCAGAGTTTCAGAATCTCTGCCAGCTCGAATAGATCACCGACGGTGTTACCTTCTACTCTGTTCTGCGCTGGAGTGTGTGTGGTGCGTGGTTCCTTCACGGCTTGCGAATATTTACGCTCCGATCGTGTCAGCTCGGTGGTTGTTGTTTGCGGCTGTGTCTGTGGCTTGTTGACCACCTGGGCGCGCGGCTGTGCGTGAGCGGGGCGGGTGGGGGGGAACTCCACCTGGCTGTGCGTGGCTGGCGGTTGTTGTTTTGTCTGCGCCTGTGTCTGCACGGATTGTCGCTGTGACCTACTCGTGACCATTTTCAAAAATACTGGACACTGCTTCCATGCTGCAGTGTGTCCCCGCACTTTACAGTTAAAGCAGAATTTATCTGCGTCGTCAGCTTTCGGGCAGTCCTTTCGGGTGTGATTTTCGCCACACCTGACGCATCGCGGTGGCTTACTGCAGCGAGTGTGGGTGTGATCAAATTCACCACAGCGCTTGCACTGGGCGATGTCTTGTGGGCGGGCCTGGTATTTTTGAATAGTCACTGTCGTATAGTGAAGTGTACGAACGGCGAGAATGTTGACGTCTGAGGCCGCGACTGTCGCGCAGAAAGTTCCCGACCTAAATCGTTGTTGCTGCCCTGTGGCGTCTGACCGGGTGACTTCGAAATTACGCACGTCATGAACTACGAATCCCTTCTCCGTCAGTTCCGCGGCAATGTCGGCCTCGACGACCTCCGGGTACAATCCCTTAATAACGACCTTTGTGTTGCGCTCGTCGGGATGCGCAAACGTGTGGTGGTAGATGTTGTGGCCTTTCAGGTATGAGAGAGCTTGAGAGTAGCCCTCTCTGTTCTCAAATGTCAGTCGCAGCTCTCTCCTGCGCGTGATCGTGTTCCTGAACGCGATTCTGTGTGTGTTCAGGAAAGTTGCGATCTCCTTGAGCTTCGCAACTTCCCTGACCATTATCGGTACACCCCTGTACCGTGTGCCGGCCGCGGTTGTGGTCTGTGGTTGTGCACTTGTCTGTGGTTGTGTGTCGGCAGGCAAATTTGCCAGCACGCCGTAGCTGTTCTGCAGCGGGATTGCGGATGTCGCTGCTGTGTGTTGTTGTGCGGAGCCGCGCCTCGAAATCCGCGCGTCCTCACTGTTCGCCAGTACCGTCTCCCGACGCCTACCGAGTGATGTGCTCCGGTTTCCCCTCAAGGCCTTTTTACCCGAGACCTGTTGGAAGTCGATCTCATCGTCAGCGCGTTCGCGTTTGGCGTTAGCCTGTTGGGTTTCCATGGCCTGTTCGTGTGTTGTTGTACTCGTACTCGCCATGATCCCTGTCCCTGTCGCGGTTCCGATTCGCGGGCTCTCCGACCCGCCGGGTCGCCTAATACCTGAAGCAGTGGTGGCTGACAAACACTGATATGAACAGCGAAGCTAGGCCTTAGAGAGGCTGTCCTCTCTGAACCACTGCCTGGTGCGAAGTGGATAGCCAATCGCCGAACCATCATATTGCCATCCGGGGCAGTTAGTGTGTGCGAGACCAGAAACCGAAGTTTCTATAACTCGCTTAGTGCATTGTAAATCAGGTGCACCCCACACTTTTGTAGAATCACTTGGATCAACGGGCGGGGCGCGTGTCTTGAGGGATAAGTTTGGCACACGGGCCTGTGTGTGCGCTGGTAGGTTGTGTAATGCTAGAAAAAATTACGTGTACCTAATTCGGCGGGGGAGAGAAGCTCCCCACCAGCTAGATCGGCTAACTGGCGTGATGTAGTGTCGTGTTGGTGTGCAATAGAGGCTTGTCGGTGTGCTGTAATTTCAAGTGACCTAGTTAAATTCGGGTGTGGCGTGTAGTGTAAAGCTGTGCAAGCCGCTCCTACGAACCCCTGGGAACACAGAAACATGCTAGGGTAGTTAGCCCATTATTGCATGTAACAAGGTAGTTCAGGCCGTCACTTCACACAGGCATATCATCGTGTGGTCGTGTTGGTGATACGGTAAAAGAAATTACATAGATTAGTAAACACCTGGCCGCCTTAAGGACCGAACTATTGCGTTCCAATATAGTTCGGTCAAAGTTAGGCTAAACCAGTATTGCTGTAGCTAGCCCCCTGGCTGTTGTCTTCTAAACCTGAAAAATAGAAAGTGAAATTAATAAATGAAGGTCGTCCTATTCTATTATTGTTCGAGCAGAGAGATGCCCTCGTCCAGTATTTTTTTTTTTTATTTATTTAATTTTTTTTTTGTTTTTAATTTTTATATATATTTTTTATTTTATTTTATTATTTTATAAATTTTTTATTTTATTTTTTATTTTTAAATCTAGACTTAAAGCTACTGTACAAGCCCCCAGAGCCCTGCCCTGACAGACATGCATGCCTCTCGGCCCAGATCCCCAGCGAGGGCTGGGGCAGCTCCCTCTGCCAGTTCACCTGCATGATTCTGCCTTGACAAGGTGCTACGACATGTGTGTGGATTGTCGCGCGTGTTGTTGTGGTGTGGCTGTAAAATGTTACGTACCCCGGGGAAGGGAAAATTAATTAGGTGATGATGGATTTACGGAACTAGCTTTTTTAATTCAAAATCCCATGCCTTTCCGAAACGCGGCCGGCACTGGAGGTGAAGCCTGCCAGGCGGGTCTCGCCCTTCAGACATAGGGAGTCAGCCCTAACAACACAGGCAGTGAATCTCCCGGGAGCCAAAACCTACACCTGCGTGCTTCGGACCATTTTGAATTAGCTAGGAGAGAGAAAAATGCAGAGAATGTAAGAAATTTAATTTGCTATTATTAAGTGGTGAGCTAGAAGTGTATTTTATTGTTATGATTCAAAATCCCCCGCCTTTCCGAAACGCGGCCGGCATTGGAGGTGAAACCTACCAGGCGGACCGCGCCCTTCAGACATAAGGAGTCAGCCCTAACATCACAGGCAGTGAACCCGAGGGGGCCGCACATACCTGCGTGCTTTGGACCATTTTGAATCGAAAGAAGTGGAGTTAATGATGCTGAAGTTATTTTGTAGCTTGTATTTATTTATTTTTATTGTTGTTATTATATATAGAAATTATAATTGTTTCACAATTCAAAATCCCATGCCTTTCCGAAACGCGGCCGGCACTGGAGGTGAAGCCTGCCAGGCGGGTCTCGCCCTTCAGGCATAGGGAGTCAGCCCTAACAACACAGGCAGTGAATCTCCCGGGAGCCAAAACCTACACCTGCGTGCTTCGGACCATTTTGAATTGTATAGGCCGTGTAAACTTTAAACTTTAAACTGTAGGCTCTGCGCGGTGTGAACACGCCCGGAGCTGGAATGCGACTGCCTTGGTGTCGGGAGAAAAAACAGTTTTGTTTGGGGGCCCCCAGCGCCCCGACCAATCAGAGAGCTTCTAGGCCTGTGATTGGCCGGGGCCCCGAAAGCCCCCGCACGAGGTGTTCGGAGAGCTATTTTATGTAATTTAAAATTTATTGAAGACTTTTTTTAAAAACTGAATCCATGTCGCTTTCGTTTTGTAATAATTATTGTTTTAATTTAATCGAGGTTTTTTATGTTTTCGTTGCTCGGACGGGTCGTAAATCGCTATTGAATTTATCAGTGCGTTTTCGTGCTGTGGTAAATTTAGGTACATTTTATTATTATTCTTTGATATTATTTCACGGATGTACGGAATTTTAAGTGCGTTGTGAATAGTTTCGTTACTCGTAAATCTGTTACAGTCTAAAATGGCCCTTAGGAAATTATTCTGTTTAACTTGTAGCCGATTTATATGGTGATTTGCAGCATAGCCCCAGACCTCGCAACCATATAGCAACTGCGGGCGTACAATTTGAGTGTAAAGTTGGAGTTTTTTCCTGCGTGGTAAATTAGGTGCTTTTAACATTGGGTACAGGCTTCTTAAGGATCCTGTTGCAATGTTTGTTGCTCGAGTAATGTGTTTGCTCCATAGTAATGTCCTGTCTAGCGTGAGTCCTAGATATTTTGCCTGTGAAACATTAGGAATAGGTTGGTGAAAAATTTCTAGTTCCCTGTCTGGTCTGCCTCTACGTTTTGAAATTACAAGCGTGGTTGATTTAGCTGCATTAATTTTAATTCGCCACCGAGTGTAGTATTGCTCAAGTGCAGTTAGCTGCCTTTGGACGCATACCATGGCATATCTTAGGTTACCAGATTGTTTAATTATGGCTGTATCATCCGCATACATCTGTACGTAGGCGTTTGCATGCGGTATGTCGGCTGTGTAAATATTATAGAAGAAAGGAGAGAGTGGGGAGCCTTGTGGCACTCCAGCTGTAAGTTCGCGAGTAGTCGATTTAGCCCCGTCCAGAGCAACATAAAAGTTACGACGCCATAGATAGTGGGCCACCAGGTATATATATGTGTCTGGAAAATTGAAGTTTATTAATTTTTGAATAAGACCCGGAATCCAGACTTTGTCGAATGCTTTTTCTGCGTCGAGCATTGTCATTACTGTGTAGGCTTTAGATGGGTTATTAAATCCGTCGGTAGCATCTTCAACGATTTTAATTAAGGGGTGGATTGTTGAGTGACCTTTCCTGAAACCAAACTGAATGTCTGGAATCACGTCGTGTTCCTCTGCGTGTTTTTGAAGGCGCGAGAGTAAGGCTTTTTCAAAAATTTTACTCATACTGTTTATAAGACTTATAGGTCGCCTGTTTTCTGGGATGGCTGGGTTTTTCCCTGGTTTAGGAATTGTGATTATTTTTGCAAGTTTCCAGGAATCGGGGTAAGTTTTGTGTGTTAGTATTGCGTTGAATATCGCCAGTAAATATTCGAGTGCCTCTAGAGGGAGTTTTTTAAGTGTTTCGTAATTTATTGCGTCCGTGCCGCCTGATTTGTTGTTCGGACTGGCTTTAATTAGCTTTAAAAGTTCCCTTAACGTTATGGGTTCAGGAACAGACTGCGTGCCTGTTTGTAAAAAGTTATTTACCGCCTGTGTTGTTGTTAAAGTGAAGTTTCTGTCATTTACGTCTGTGTTCGGGGAGAATTGTTTCTCCAGTAGGTCTGCGACTGCGTTGGCCTTGTCTTCTGCGATGTATTTAGCCCCGGTGGCTGTTATAATAGCTGGGGTTGAAATAAATTTTTTGTTGCCGCGGAGCCTGCGAGATAGTTTCCACATTTCCTGCGGTTTTGTGGCTACTTCGTTTATTAAGTTTCCGAATTGATTTATTTTTTCCTGTTTTAATTTGCGCTGTACGAGATTATTCAGTCTGTTGTATTCGTTTCTGGCTTCTGTTGTGCGGAGCCTTTGTGCTCTGTTTCTGGCTTGCCGCCTAAGAGAAATGTAATAATCCAGATCGGGGTAGTGTGTTCGAGTGAACTGCCTTTTTGTTTCAAAGCGAGTGTTTTTTAATAGCATTTTTTACTGTGTCCGTGAAAAGTTTTACGTGTGGATTTATTTCCTCGGGTGAATTTATTTCGGGGGGCTGATTTAGGGTGTCTATAAGTTCTATCTTAAACCCGTCCCAATCTGTAATCTTTAGTTTATTATTAAAGAGTTGTATGTTGGATGTAGCATTAAAAGTTATTTGTGTTAGCACCGGTAAATGATCGGAGTTTAGTTCATCTAAGGTTTCTGTATTTATCTGAGCGTTTGGAATGTTGGTTAGGGCTATGTCTAAAATTTCTGGGGTGCCACCATTTACTGGATAGCATGTCGGGGAGTCAGGCGCAATAATGATGTAGTTTCCTGCAACCGCGTGGCCGTGTAGAATGTTCCCGTTTGCGTTTGTTTGGGTGCAGCCCCAGTCAGTGTGTTTGCTGTTTAAGTCTCCTGCTATAAAAAATTGATCTTCGACTTCCATTAATTTATTGAGGTCCTGTGGTGTGAGTGGGTCTTGTGGCGTCTTGTATACCGCGGACATGCAAACATGCGAATTATTATTACGGACGTTTATGCTTTTGGCCTCAATGTGTTGTAGTCCATTTATTGTTATCGGGTGGTGGTGAATTCCGTGTTTTATTAGTATGGCTGTACCGCCGCCGTGGAGTGCGGGGCGGTCTGTTCTGTATATTGTGTAGCCGCATATGTACGCTCGCATGTGTGGTTTTAGAAAAGTTTCAGAGATGAAAGCGACATCGATTCCGTATACAAAAAGTAACTGTTCCAGTTCATATATTTTATTTTGGAGGCCGTGTGCATTGAAAATTAGGACCTGTAAAAGCTTCCCCGGGTTCTGTGCCATTTTAAGGTGTAGCGAGATTCAGGATTGCGGATAGTAAGATCATCTGTCGCTTCGATGCGTCTGTTTCAGCTCGGATGGCGGCGTAGTGTGGCGAGAGTGTAGCAATGAGCTGTGAGAAATTGCAGAGTTTCAGAATCTCAGCCAGCTCGAATAGATCACCGACGGTGTTACCTTCTACTCTGTTCTGCGCTGGAGTGTGTGTGGTGCGTGGTTCCTTCACGGCCTGCGAATATTTACGCTCCGATCGTGTCAGCTCGGTGGTTGTTGTTTGCGGCTGTGTCTGTGGCTTGTTGACCACCTGGGCGCGCGGCTGTGCGTGAGCGGGGCGGGTGGGGGGGAACTCCACCTGGCTGTGCGTGGCTGGCGGTTGTTGTTTTGTCTGCGCCTGTGTCTGCACGGATTGTCGCTGTGACCTACTCGTGACCATTTTCAAAAATACTGGACACTGCTTCCATGCTGCAGTGTGTCCCCGCACTTTACAGTTAAAGCAGAATTTATCTGCGTCGTCAGCTTTCGGGCAGTCCTTTCGGGTGTTTTTTTCGCCACACCTGACGCATCGCGGTGGCTTACTGCAGCGAGTGTGGGTGTGATCAAATTCACCACAGCGCTTGCACTGGGCGATGTCTTGTGGGCGGGCCTGGTATTTTTGAATAGTCACTGTCGTATAGTGAAGTGTACGAACGGCGAGAATGTTGACGTCTGAGGCCGCGACTGTCGCGCAGAAAGTTCCCGACCTAAATCGTTGTTGCTGCCCTGTGGCGTCTGACCGGGTGACTTCGAAATTACGCACGTCATGAACTACGAATCCCTTCTCCGTCAGTTCCGCGGCAATGTCGGCCTCGACGACCTCCGGGTACAATCCCTTAATAACGACCTTTGTGTTGCGCTCGTCGGGATGCGCAAACGTGTGGTGGTAGATGTTGTGGCCTTTCAGGTATGAGAGAGCTTGAGAGTAGCCCTCTCTGTTCTCAAATGTCAGTCGCAGCTCTCTCCTGCGCGTGATCGTGTTCCTGAACGCGATTCTGTGTGTGTTCAGGAAAGTTGCGATCTCCTTGAGCTTCGCAACTTCCCTGACCATTATCGGTACACCCCTGTACCGTGTGCCGGCCGCGGTTGTGGTCTGTGGTTGTGCACTTGTCTGTGGTTGTGTGTCGGCAGGCAAATTTGCCAGCACGCCGTAGCTGTTCTGCAGCGGGATTGCGGATGTCGCTGCTGTGTGTTGTTGTGCGGAGCCGCGCCTCGAAATCCGCGCGTCCTCACTGTTCGCCAGTACCGTCTCCCGACGCCTACCGAGTGATGTGCTCCGGTTTCCCCTCAAGGCCTTTTTACCCGAGACCTGTTGGAAGTCGATCTCATCGTCAGCGCGTTCGCGTTTGGCGTTAGCCTGTTGGGTTTCCATGGCCTGTTCGTGTGTTGTTGTACTCGTACTCGCCATGATCCCTGTCCCTGTCGCGGTTCCGATTCGCGGGCTATCCGACCCGCCGGGTCGCCTGATACCTGAAGCAGTGGTGGCTGACAAACACTGATATGAACAGCGAAGCTAGGCCTTAGAGAGGCTGTCCTCTCTGCACCACTGCCTGGTGCGAAGTGCTGGAGGTTCTCTTGGATAGCCAATACTCAACCCACCATAACCAATCCGCTTTAACTACATGGTGCACAGCCAATGGGGAGACAGATCGTCTGTCATTGGCTGAGCAAGATGTAGCCCTTTCTCTGATAAATACCCTCATTTTCCAGCCCCTTCTTCGATTCTTTACCGCGTGCTGGTCGGAGAAGGGTCAGCCTCTCTCTTTGCCTAGCCTGGCGTTCCTAAAAAGGAAGCTCAGGTCAGTGGCCAGTGCGTAAGGTGCTAGGTCGTTAGCTAGTTAGGACGCGGCGAACAGATAGGAATACCACGCTAGTTAGGTCGGACGATACGCCTGTTGTGTGCCCTGCTTTTTTCAAGGCGGGGCACCTACTTGCGATGAGTAGCAGCGACGAGGAGATGGAGGTCGGCACCGCGACGAAGCGCACGCATGAGGGCAGCGACTCAGAGACTGAACACTCTGTTCAGTCTAAAAAACCGTCAGGGCTCCAGCCCACCACAACCGAGGACGACAACAGTGGCTTCACCACTGTTGAGCGTAGACAACGCAGGCGTAATAGCGATGCGTCACAAGCGGTACCGACACCGCAACAACGAACACCGACTGACGAGGCTCCGCGCTACAAACGCGTACCATTCGTAATCCGCAACAGTCAGGCAATCGGCAGCTTGGGCCCTGCCTTCGCGCGACTCGGCATCAAAAACCGAATGACGCTGACGAAGCGTCAAGAAGTGCGCATAACTTTTGATGGCAAATTGGACCAAGACAAAGCGACCGCTTGGTTTAAGGCAAACGATGTGCCTTTCCACACTTTCTCCCAGCCCAGCGAGCGAGGGGAAAAAGTAGTGATAAAGAATTTGAGTAAATTCACGCCGGTTGATGCGATTTCTGAGGAGCTCACCGCGCTCGGGTTTAAAGTAAATTTCATCAAACAGCTCAGTCGGCGGCTAACAGACCGCAACTCAGGGCAAGAGTTTTTCGAGCCAACACCGTCCTTCGTGGTGTGCGTGGCACCTAGCGCGCACGACATCTACGCCGTCAAACAACTATACTACACAAGTGGTATAAAGATTGAGCGGTACACGACTCGCGCGGAAGACGTCCCGCTCTGTAAGAGGTGTAGTTCCTTCGGACACACCACCGGAAACTGTTCAGAAGTACCTAAATGCATCAGGTGCGCGGGTTCGCATCCCCGCAGCGAATGCCCAGTCCCAGAGGAGGCACCAAAGGTGTGCTCGAACTGTAAAGAGACAGGCCACACCGCGGCCTGGCGACAGTGCCCCGCGTTTTTGAAGATCGTAGAGTCGCGGAGACAGGCCGCCGCGGAACAGGCAGCACAGAAAGCTGCGCGCACAGCCTAGCGAGCACAGCCGGCCGCACCGACGCGGGAAAGTTTCCCCCCTCCCCCCGCGCCCACCAGGGAACACGTGCACCGGGCAACAACAACAACAACAGAGCGCAGTCCGCGAAACGCACGGCCCAGCGAGCAGGCCAGCCAACCGGGCATAAATGAAACACAGGCAGTAGCTTCCACGTCATACGCGGCAGCTACGTCAGGCGTAAGCGCACCGCGGCGCACGGCAACGGAAATCGTGCAGGCTCGCGTCGAGAAGAGCCAGCAGCATAGAACAGAAACCGCGCCAGAAGCACAGCCAAATAATAATATCACTAGCCTCGCGGAACTCGCAGAGATCTTGCGCATGTGCGATTATTGGAATTTAGTGAAGGCACTCGAACCGTATTACGCACGCATCCGCTCCACCGAGAGCATTAAATACCGCCAAACCATTCTATTGGAAGCACTCGCGACAGTGCTCCAGTAAATGGCAGTAAACATGGGGAAAACACTACAACTCCTAAACTTTAATGCATGTGGTCTCCGCCTTCGGTCGTACGAGTTGGAACAGTGCCTTGTAATATATGGGATTGATGTGGCATTCATTACCGAGACTCACCTATCACCGCATCATCGATTTAATATTTGTGGTTACACCACTTACCGCACTGACCGCGCCACTCGTGGGGGCGGCACAGCCATATTAATTAAACACGGGATTCATCACCATCCGATAGAAATAACTGGCTTAGAGCACCTAGAGGCCACCAGCATAAATATTCGTAATAAAAATGCGCATGTCTGCATGTCGGCAGTATATAAACCCCCAGATAAGCCACTACTTTCTAGGGATTTAAATAAATTAATTAATCCACAGCAACACTTTTTCATCGCAGGCGATTTAAACAGCAAAAACGAAGACTGGGGATGCAAAAATACTAACCCAGCAGGCAGAAAATTATTAGATCATTCGGCAGCAAATAATTACGAAATTTTTGCTCCAGGCTCGCCAACTTGCTATCCAACGAATGGTGGCATGCCTGACATATTAGATATAGCTCTTACAAACATACCAGGTGCGCAGGTTATTTCAGAAAAATTAGATGAGCTTGACTCAGACCATTTTCCGGTACTAATTCAATTAACTTTTAATGCTCAATTTTGCGCAGCGATATTTAGCCGCACTTTTGGTATTCCCGACTGGGACAAATTTCGCGAAGACCTGGAATTAACTTTTACAGAAACTCCAGCGATAGACACAGCAGATGAGCTCGAAACTCACGTAAAACTTTTCACTGACACAATTACAGACGTGCGCAAAAAACACACGAAAATCGTGAATAAAAGAGAATTTACGCGAATAAATTACCCAGATGTAGACATGCTAATCGTTTTAAAACGGCAGGCGCGCAACACTTATCAACGAACGAGAACACCGCAAGCTAGGACTGAATACAATCGCCTTAAAGCTCAAGTCTCGCGAAAACTTAAAGATTTAAAAATAGAAAAATACGGAAACTTAATAACAGAGTGCGCAACTCAACCTCGGCAAATGTGGCGGCTCACACGCAATTTACGAGGGAAAAATAAATTTATCTCCACACCGGCCATTGTTACAAACGCGGGCATTAAATATGACGCGATAGATAAAGCAAATGCTATAGCAGACATTTTTGAAAAACAATTTTCACCAAACGAGGACATAAACGAGCCTCAGTTTACTAGGACCACGACAGTAGCTGTTAATAACTATTTACAAATCGTTCCACAAGCCGAGCCGGAACTCGTAACAATTAAAGAGCTCTTAGAAGCTATTCACTCGCGACCAAAAAATAAAGCAGGCGGACCTGACGGAATAAATTTTGATACTTTAAAGAAATTATCATTTCAGGCTATACAATACTTTCTTAAAATAATAAATGCTATTTTTATTCTTAAATCCTACCCAGCGTCATGGAAACTAGCTAAAGTAATCACCATTCCGAAACCGGGAAAAAATGCGTCACTACCACAAAACAGGCGACCTATTAGCCTCCTAAATAGCATGAGTAAAATTTTCGAAAAAATTTTACTCAAACGACTTCAACACCATTCGGACGAACACGAAGTCATTCCAGATAACCAATTTGGTTTTAGAAGGGGCCACTCTACCTCTCACCCCCTAATTAAGCTCATTGAAGAGGCCACTGACGGTTTTAACTCACGAGCGAAATTTACTGTCGCAACGATGCTAGACGCGGAAAAAGCTTTCGACAAAGTTTGGATACCTGGCTTAATTCAAAAATTAATTACATTTAACTTTCCAGACACGTATATTCATCTGGTGGCCCACTATTTATGGCGTCGAAAATTTTTTGTATCAATAGAGGGGGCGAAATCATCCACTCGGGAGCTGACAGCAGGTGTGCCGCAGGGGTCCCCACTCTCACCCTTTTTCTATAATGTTTACACAGCCGACATCCCGCGGGAACATGCCCACGTGCAATTATATGCAGACGACACTGCAATAATATATGAATCCCCGAATTTGAAGTTTGCTTTAACCAAAGTTCAGAGGCAGCTTACCTCACTCGAACAATGGTACACTCGCTGGCGCATTAAAATAAATGGAGCCAAGTCCACAACTTTAATTTTAACTAAAAAATACACCGCCCCCGACCGCGAATTAAAAATTTTTAATCAAGCCATACCATTTGTTAAATCGGCTAGATATTTAGGTTTAACTCTAGATACCAGGCTCACCTGGAAAGTTCACACCACTAAGGTGACACAGTTTGCGCGAGGCACTTTGCGCAGCCTATACTCAATGTTTAAGGCCCCCCAATTTCCTAGAAAGAAAAAATTACAGCTGTATTTACAAATAGTTCGCCCTCAATTATTATATGCTTGCGAAATCTGGGGCTATGCAGCAAAATGCCATATCGATAAAGTACAGGTCACTCAAAATAAATTTCTTAGAGCCATTGCAGATTGCGGCTGGTACACCAGCACACTAGAAGTACACCAGCTACTCAAAGTAGAATATGTAGAGGAATATATAAAACGGCAAAACAGGTCTTTTTATGGCCAGCTCCCTGAACATGCCAATACTTATATGAATTCACTTCCGGACTACGACCCAGCTGCACAGCGACAGTTTAAAAAACCGCGACTTGCCTAAGCCAGGTTATACTAGAATCCACACATCCCATGTACGCAGGGCAACTTAGCAAACATAGCAGACGTTTCTCTCTGGCCCCGATGTGCCTGTCTACGTCCTGCGGTGCAAATAATCAACATTGGACTAGCCAATGATTGACATGCCCAGGACTCGTAAATATTGCGTCAACACTACTTTTGGCCCAGCGGGGCTCTATTTTATTACGTCAACACTACCTTTGACCCAGCGGGGCTCTAATTATAAACCAGCGACAACTCGACCGCAGGCCCAAATTCCTTTAATTACCAAATCTTTCCTTCCCCCACCTCCTCCACTAGTCCTTGCTAGTTGTTTTCCCCAGCCATTATTAATTAATTCATTAATGTAACTTTCATTTTCTTGCTAATTCGAAATGGTCCGAAGCATGCAGGTGTAGGTTTTGACCCATGCAGCGGTCCACTGCCTGTGTGTTAGGGCTGACTCCGTATGCCTGAAGGGCGAGACCCGCCTGGCAGGCTTCACCTCCAGTGCCGGCCGCGTTTCGGAAGGCATGGGTTTTTGAATTGCGACAAAAAAAAAAAAAAAAAAAAAAAAAAACTGGACGAGGGCATCTCTCTGCTCGAACAATAATAGAATAGGATGACATTCATTTACTAATTTCACTCTCTATTTTTCAGGTTTAGACGGCAACAGCCTGGGGGCTAACTACAGCAATACTGGTTTAGCCTAACTTTGACCGAACTATACTGGAACGCAATAGTTCGGTCCTTAAGGCGGCCAGGTGTTTACTAATCTATGTAATTTCTCCTACACATCGGTAAACTTACACGATGATATGCCTGCTTGGTCAGCCGGGTATGTGCGGCCTTGGAGCTATACACTACACTCACACAACGAAATTAATTAGGCCATTTTTGCGCACACTCCACACGCCTCTAAATACAGACATCACGACACTCTCATGCATCAGTTAGCCAACTAACTGAGGGGAAAGGGTGACCTCCCCCCGCCTGACACCTACACTATTAAAAATAGAGCCAAGCAACATGCGACAGCTATTTTACTTCTTCTGGACCGTGAGCCACCTTTAATCTTAAAATCACACACATCGCGCCCCGCCGACGTTTCCAATGATTCGATCAAAGTGACGGGGTTGCACTATTTATATTGGCGACCACATAGCGAGTTATGGGAACGTAATAGTTCCCGGTATTGCTGTCACACGCTCCCGGCCGAGCATATGAGGAAACGGCGGCCCCTTCTTAGTCGCACCTGTGTTTCCGTACCATGTGCGTCTCTGCCTGAGGACGGGAGCAGATAGCAGTTCCCGAAACGTCGCTTGTTTCTGTTTTGGTAAAACTATTGTATTTTTTTTTTTTGTCTTTCCGTTTTGTCGTGTTTTTGTCTCGTTTCAACTGTTGTGCTGAATTATTTTGGTTTCAATATTTTTGTGTTGTCATCATTTGTGTGTTTTTTTTTGTTCACTTAGTACTTTTTTCTTTGTTTTTTCTTTGTTTGTTGACCATATTTCTGTTTCGGAATATTTTGTGGTGTTTATATTCTTGTTGACAACAGCAGTTGTTTGCTTAATTTTGTGTGTTTTTTGTCTTTCTTGTGTATTTTTATTTATTTTATTTATTAGTTTTTCTTCAACAGAAAAAGTTCTTAGCAATGGCGTATGTCCAAAAACTTACATCAAGTCATGCGCTCCCATTGCACAAATCTTTTAAAGATAATATCATCTATAATAAAACTGTGTGAGATAAAAAGTCTGTACATAGGGTGAAATTAAGGAAAAAAAAAACTATTGGAAATGTCTATTTACATATTGGGAATTCAAAAATATAGTTTTTAAATTTTTGTCTATTTGTCTGTTTCTGTTTGTCTGTCTGTTCAAGTATCAATGGAAAACAAATAGATGGATTTTGATGAACTTTTCTTATTAGAAAGGTCTTTGATTAACTTAAAAACTAGGCTGTAATTTATTGCAGAATTCTACCCTAAGGGGGTGAAAAAGGTGTAAATATGGTTTTAAGATAATTATATCTCTGAAGCTAATCAAGATAAAGAAAAGATATTCAGTACCAATATAATTAACATACAAAACCATCCAATTGAAAAATTTGAATTTTGCGATAAACAACCCTCAAGGGATGAAAAAGGGGTAGGTGTGTTTTTAAGATTAATCTATCATCTCTCAAGCCCACTTCACAAAGGATCTCGGTATCATTCTTGATTCAAAACTATATTTCCATAAACATGTAGATTACATATATTCCTATGCACGAAGAACTCTAGCGCTTATAAAATTTATTACTTCTTATGCAACCAACTCAGACTCACTTATCTCTCTTTACATGGCACTTATAAGATCAAAACTAGAATATGGTTCTGTTATCTGGAATGGTATCAACTTAACAGACACTGAAAAAATCGAAAGTATTCAAAATAATTTATAGATTTAATTATTACAAGGAACCTCCCACGCCCCAATTTGACACCCCTGGTAGACCGTAGGGCCTATCTTGATGCTCTTTTTGTTCATAATTGTTACATTCATAAATTCAGATGCCCTTATTTTCTTGACAATACTGCCTTAAGAATTCCTCAATTCAATTCCCGCTTACGCTCTACTCTGTGTACTCTTCTTACTAATAATGATATTATTTATAGACTTATAACAAATTACAATAATCTATATTTGAATTCCAACAGTGTTTAATTATAAATTCTGATTTATGTCTGTCATAGCTATATTATTTTTCCTTCAATCTCTCTTAACATTTAATAATATGATTTTACCTATATGTTTTATGTGTTATGTGTAATGGTTCATTTACCTTTGTTAGTGTTTTGTCTGTTCTGTTATTATCACTACTAGTGTGTGGTACTCTTACTCTCGTTTGCTGGCCATCTGTAGATTTTTTCCTCCTATGGTACCGACGGAGGTGGGAGTCCATACACCGGTAGAGATAACTGTGTTCCTGTATTGCATGTAGTGCCCATCACTAAAGTCTAGGACTGTTGGTGGGCATGTGACAAATTCAAATAAATAAATAAAAATAAATAAAAATAAAATCTCCCAATATAATTAAGGTAATAATTGATATTGGGTACCAATAATAAACATACAAAAATATTTATGTTTTGTGAAATTCAACCCCTAAAGGGTGAAAAGGAGTAAGTATATTTTTAAGAATAAAAATTATATCTCAGAATATAATTAAGGGTAGTAAATTATTTTGGGTACCAATAATAAACTTATAAACTACGAACCACAATATTTATATTTTGAAAAATTATACCCCTAACGGGTGAAAAAAGGGGTAAGTATGCTTTAAAGATTAATAATTATATCTGAATATAGTTAAGCATAATAAATTATTTTGGGTTCCGTTAATAACATTACGAAAACTACCAACCACAATTTTTAAGTTCTGCGAAATTCAATCCCTAAGGGTTGAAAAAGAGGTAAATATGGATTGAAGATAATTATATCTTCTAAGCTAATTAAGCATAACAAAGATACACAGTACCTATAAACATACAAAATCTACCAACCATAATTTTACCATTTTCCGAAATGCAACCTCTAAGGGGTGAAAAGGGTAAGTTTGATTTTAAGATTAATAATTATATTCTTAAATAAATTAAGCATAATAAATTATTTGGGTTCCAGCAATAAAACATACAAAAATTACATCACAAAATTTTACCAGTTAGCAAAATTCAAACCTTATTTTTGGTAAAAGGAGTAGGCGTGTTTTTAAAACCAAAACTAACGGAAAATTCAATTAGAATAAGTTAGAAACTAAAACAATCTAGAGTTATATAGTGCTTATTTTTTTGTGTTTATTAAAATTTGTCTTTTAATAGAGAACAAAATATGGGGTAAGTCTTCATTTATTAAAAAAAATATTGTATATCCGAAACTAATTAAGTAAGACATAAGTTAATGATATAAATAATAAACTATTAAATTAATGTTTAAATCATTTGCAAGATTCCGCCCCTAAGAAAATGCATATTTCTGAATCTATTAGATCTAAGGGTTAGAAGTTAAGAATGAACATAAGCTTATAGAGTTACAAAATGTATTATTTAAGTTTTCCGGATTTCTTATTTTAAGAGTGTGAAAGGTAGTAAGTTATGTTTTATCATAAAAAATTCATATTTCCGTAGAAAAAAAAAGCTGGATGTTAGAATCTTAGCATAAATTATTTAAATAATTAATTACATAGCGTACTTTTACAATTTTTCAATATTCGACCCCAAAAGCAGTAAAATGGGGGCACATTTATTTTTATAGTAATAAAACGTATATCCAAGCATATTAAGATGAAGGTAAGACACTGAGAAAGAATAACGTACATAATTATGATTTAATATCATGTTTTAACCTTTACCATTTTTCCATATTCCACCACAAGAGGGGTGAAAAGGCGGTCAAAATTTTTTTACTATAAAAGTCGTATCTCGGAAGTTAATCAAGTAGGCTTAAGTTATGTGGTATGATTTATAATCGTGCAAAATCTACCAACTCTTTTGTACAATTTTTTGAAGTTCTACTTTTTAAAATGTGAAATATTATAAATATAGTTTTAACATAAAAAATTATATCTTCTCATCAGATCAAACTTAATTTAAGATATTGGAAGTAATAAATAAACATACCTTCAGCTACCTTCTCTTATTCAACGTTCTCCGAAATACCACCTCTTATTTTTAACAGGGGTTAATATTATTTAAAAAAATTAATAAATCCATTAAATCAGTATTTGCAAGATCAAATTGAATATAAATTTAATATAATTATTTTGGAACTTAATCTGCGTTAGAAAAAAGGGGTTAGTTTGGTTTTTGTTTGGTTAACGGATATAGCCATATTTATTTATTTCTAAATTTTTACTTTGGAACTGTATGGAAATACAGCAGAGGGGTAAAAAATTTGGGGTTTTAATTTAACTAAGAATTAACTAATATGTTGGATAATTAATTTGATATTGTATTCGTTATTTCGAATAATGATGCGATTGTATCAAATATCTTCAAATAATGGGCAGTATTTGTAATAAGGGGAAATTGTTTAATTATTCTAAGGATAGCTTTAACCATAGTAAATGAAAATGTTGGTGTAAACTATGGCATAAAAATATTTCAAACGAAATAGGGGTGTTTAACAATTTTTCAAATTTTGTACCTCATGAAATGAAAGGAGTTAAGTGTGATTTCATCAAGGTAAAATATATACTCGAACACTCTAAAACTGTAGTTTTAAAATCTGATACTTGATTTATACTAAAAATTAGAAAGGCCTACGCATACCCCACTTTAAAAAATATCATTCTCAAATGGTTTTGTTGTGAAAAAAATCTTTTATGTACCTGACAAATGTATTGTGTCTATTTAATAAAAATGTTTGGAAATGATCACATTCTTTTCTTTAAATGGTAAGATTTTAGAATGCTCTGAAATTGTACGAGTGAAGCCACTGGTTTTAAGCTAGTTGTAAATATTTCAACAGTGTGAGACAATGGATTACTAGAACAATGTACCGCACACACATTAACTTTGCAGATTATTATTATTTTTTTTTAAATTTTTTTTTTTATGTTGTTAAAATTATATTGATGTTCAATAATCCGGCAAAATCGCAAGTACATCATGGCCCTGGTTTCGAACTTGACAGATTAAAGAGCTTTACTACATTAGTATTCTTGCTACTCTGTAGTATGTACATACATTTTTTATTTTAAATCCATTGTTATGTATTATTTATAATGAAATTCAAGAAAAAAATTTTTATGTTTTGCCAATGATAAATATTTTACATAGTGTCACCTTATTATAAATTAAATTCTTGTGAATATGCTATAATTTATAATAAGAAAGTAATTTCATATGTCCCAACTCAACTACATTATTACACTGACGTATGTTAGCTTGCTGTATATCTATAGTATAGATATATCTTTTGATTGAATAGCTTGGAACATTAAAACCATTATTAAACTTTGCCTTAGTACTCAATATTTTGGAAGGTTTTTTATAGATTTCCCTCATTTCTCAAAGTGGTGTAAAGTAGTGTTTATTAAAAAACTGCATGTTTGTAGTGGTAGTTGGGATAAATTGTAAGAACTCTGGAAGGAGGAGAATAATTGTAGGAAGAGGAAGGGAGGAGAGGTAGAGAGATGGCCAGAACTGGCATAGCATTGGTCAAGGAAGAATTCCGTAAAGGTACAAAAAGAATTGTCTTGAAACTTATCATTAAATGCCGAAAATGTGTAAATGTTAATACGTAAATTGGCAAGCATTATTTTTTAGATGCTTCTTCATTTAAAATTGTTGACTTAGGTGTTGCATATATCTGGCTATCACATTGGACATAAGTGTTACCATTCCTGATAAATTTAGTTCATATACGAGAGTGTTTGGGAAATTAAAAATACATCACAGGCAGTGGGAAAGGGAAAGTTTTGGTGAGAGAGTTTGCAACATATACAGCAACTTTGAGATCTTTGCTTTTTTACTTACGGTCATTAGTTATTTTTTACGCTGGTGTGGTTTGAGTAGCACACATTTACAGTGGTGTTTCGTCGTGCGTTCTCTTCATGCAAACGGTGGGCGTCCAGCAGATATCCACAAAGAAATTGTTTCTGTACATTATGAAAAGACAAATATATTGAGATGGTGTCATGCTTTCTCTGGTGGTAGAACCGATGTTCATGAAGAACTCAGAACTGTTAGGCCATCTCTGATCTCTGATCCCTTTATTTAAAGAACAAAGGAAGCCATTCAAGCAAATAGATGTCTCAAACTGAAAGAATTGCATGATATCATACCGGAAGTTTCTATTATAACTCTTTATGAAGCTGTGACTGTTCAGGGAAAAACTTTCACTACGATGATGAGATCAAAACTCAAGTGGATTTGTAGTTTCATTATTGTGTTTCTATGATTGTGGGACACAAAACTTGTACCCGTAATTAACAAATAATGCTTGAACAATGGTGACAACTATGTCGAAAAATAAAACATAAATAGGGGCAGTCATTTTTCGCAAAAAGATCTGAATGCTTAATAGACTGCAACAAGGTATACCCAAACCCGTGGTTTATTCCTTGTGATTGACGGCCGTCTGCGAGAGAAGTCGTTGCATTATTTGACCGAGCCATTCAGGACGCGTTTGCTGTCACACTGAATTGCTGTGATTGGTGTTGTTACAATCTGGGAGAAACTCACCCAATCACTAAACACAGACAATGCTACAGTGTTTTAACTTTCAGCTTGTCTCGAAATCTTTTCGCGAAATCTGCATGCCCCTAGACATGAACCAGTAAGTAATTTTTATTATTTTATGATATTATTATATTATATTATATTTTATTATTTTTATTTTATTAATTCAACATTTTTGAAATGAGTGTGCAGCATTTTATATTTACTTTTCAAAACACCCTAGTAGATTTTATTGATTTATTTTTGTTTATAAGTGAATGCTGAAGAAGTGGATCGTTGCAAGAGGTGCGGGGTACTGGATGTTTGCGTGTGCTATTTTTCTGTACTTATGGCGAGGGTCATGATTGGCTCCCATCCTCTAGTACCCAGCTTCACTCGCTTTTTCCGAGTACTGAGTTGGTGCTCAGTGTGTCGAAGCGTGCTGCAGTCTCGGAAGTACACTTGCCCTAAGCCTGTGAAAAACCATGCAATATAAAGTGCGACCTTTACTTTACCTTTTCTGAACAGACAGTCTGCAAGGAGCATTCTATGAACTTTCTTACATTAATTACACATTAAATTTGAATTGGGCACTTTATATCCCACCTCTAATTTGTTTGAAAATCGGGACATAATTATTTAGCAAGCTGTAAATCGTGCGTTTTTGTAAATGCACAAGTCAAAATCATGTCATTTGAATGCATTTGTGTATAATTTCTTTTGCATAACTTGTATTCAAGAATTTTCAATGTAAAAAATTAACGAAATGACTCCAGTTCTTGGTCTTAGTAGGTCTGAGACCCACTTGGGAAATGCCAGTTTTATAATTGGTTTGTATATGTGCTAGGATAAACCTATTGAAATAAACCTTAGTAGATAGAAAACTATGAATTCCATCTTTGAAAATGTAAAAAACAGCAAAATATATGTTCTTTTAAATACAAATTCAGTAAAGAGAAAGCTGTAGGGGAACTCAAAAGGGCGACTGTTTTACTGTGGGGTAGATTATTAGTAGATTGAGTTAAAGTTGTTGAGTTTTTGTGTGGTATTCAGCCAAGTTTACATTTAGTCCCGAGTAAAATAAAAAAGGTTTTTTGGAAATATCGCTAGAAGTGTAGCGTCTGCAATTGGGAAGTTTCACTGTATAAGATACTATGTAGATGAAATCTATATGTGAGAAATGACTCAAAAGTGTAAAATTTGAATATTTTAATGACATTAGTTTCTAAATGATTTTTGTTCTCATTAAAGTTTTTAATAGGTTATTTCTTATATAATGTAGGTCAAAACTGTTTTTTTCCTCATTGTTGGTGTTAAATTTTAGTAATTTAATTTTTAATTGATATCTGACCAGGTTTTTTCTAAACTATTTTACCATTATTTAATCTTGTTATATGTTTGAAATCATTCTGGATGTTTTAAGAACCTTGCTTTAATATCAGAGAGAACATGTAGTTTGTTGTGAGTAAATTTGTAACCCATTTTTTATACTTTTAAACTTTATTTTTGTAGACATTTTCATTATTTTATTTCTATTGTTTCAGCTCATTGGATATTTTCTTTGGAAAAGTTAAATGGAACACTCATGTTCCTTTATGGAACTATGCTATATTGAGATTTCAATTCTTTATTTTATATTTTTTTGCTGGACTAAAGAAGATGGATCAAGACTGGCTGGACGGTTATTCAATGGCGAACCTCAGCAACCACTGGTTGTTTGAACCACTTAAGTAAGCACTCTTTAGTTACTATTATTTATTAACATCAAGGTATTTTAATATTCTAGCTTTGAACTTGTTTGCTCATTATAAAAATGTGTTGGAAATAAACTAGAATTTTACTTACAGAAACATGAACATGAATGGGATTATGCTGAATTTTGCTTGGTGTGATCTGTATGTATCCCATCATTTCGGTTAGGTTTTGACATTTATCGTATTGGTTTTTATATTACAAGGTTTCCATTTAAAACACATGCAGCAGTAGAATAAATCTTGTTGGGAATTTTCACTCTTGGTAAGTCACTATTTAATTAATAACATATTTGATTTTGTTTATTTCATTTTTGTTATTTCACACTTTTTGCTGTTTTTTAAACCTCTTATAAATGATCCCAGAAAAAAAAAACGTGAAAATTCTGTGAACTTGAACCAACCAAAATTTGTGTGACGCTTGTGTTTTTCTTCAGGATCATTATAAAAAATAAAATTTTTCAGACCCAACCTCGAAATCTGCAGTGGCCTAGGCGATAAGACCTCAGGATGCCTGGCATACCGTTGCAAAATATTGAAAAAAATGTTGATTCAAGCGTGGGACTTAATCCAGCAGCAGAATGTGTGTGTTCTCGCCCCAGCGTAGGACGCACCGCATGTCAGCTCTGCCGGCGTGTGGTCGGAGTGCTGTGCGTGGCACGTGCGGGGAGAAGGGGAAACCATGCACTGCCTGCATACGCACGCACCTTGGCTATTTCTGTGCAGTCATGTTCTGTGGCACACCAGCGTGTGACAAGTTGTACCATGGGCGTCGCAACCGGGGGGGACATGTCCCCCCCAATAATAAAAGTCTTCAATTTCGTCCCCTCCAATAATATATTTAGTTTCGTAGTTATATTAAAATTATGATCTCTGTGATACGACCCATATGTTGCGCATGGTGCATTTAGTCCAATCGTGGTAATGTGAGCACTTTTTAATTCGATCTTCGTGTAAAATCAAAATCAGGTCCGATACCAAAGCGCACCGATAGCAGAAAGCCGAGATGAGCCGAGCCGATCCGATCAAGTGCGCGGCCATCCATTGCAACCAACTATAATTAGAATATTTAGGAAAGAAAAATGTCTAAAAACCACTTTTTTGCACCTTAAAACCCCAAATTTTCCCGGACCCCCCGCTTTTTTTCCCAGTGGATGGATATTCCTCAACAACTAAATCAATTGAAGCCCCCCCCCCCCAAAAATATATCCTTGCGACGCCGATGGTTGTACCCAAGAGCTAATAAAAAAAGGCAAGGCATTCAGTATAGTTCTGGGGGAAGATTTTTGAATTTCCCAATTTTATTGAGAAAATGGTCATGTTGTAGCAACTCAGGTTACTGCCCTTCCAACTATGTAATCTCAATATTGTTTCTCTTAACAAAGCTAAAACTAAAATAATTCCTTTCATTAGGAGAATTCGACCAATTAGGCATTATTATTTACTAGGTAACACACAAATATCAGTATCCCGTAGTATAAAAGATCTTGGTGTCATCTTAGACTCCAAATGGTTTTTTCATCTTTGTCAATTCACTTGTATTCATTTCCCATAGAACCCTAGCTTTAATTAATTACACAACTTTCAGTGCTTCAAATATTGGTTGTATTCTAAAAACTTTATCTAGCTTTAGTCAGAAGTAAATTAGTAGTATACTGTTCAGTAATTTTGAATAATATTAATAATTCTGATACAGAAAAATTAGAATCCATACAAATTTTTTTTTTTCAAAATCCTTAGTCTAAGATATTATCAGTTAACTAAATTAGTTTTTATTTCCCAATCCATACAATTTTTTTTTTTTTTTTCATAATCCTAAGTCTAAGACATCAGTTACCTAAATTAGTTTTTATCTCCCAATCGTAGAGCTTATTTTGATTCTCTTTTTGAATACAATTGTTATAATTTGAAACCTTATTGTAAATATTTTTCCCACGACAATATTGGTATTAAAGTTCCCCAGTTTCACAGTCGCCTACAATCTATTTTATGCACTCTACACAACACAACACTGTTGTTGTCCCTTTAATTTTGTATGTATTGAATTTTCCTAATTTCATTTATTTGTTTTCTGTGTTGTGCCTGATTTTATGTTCATGGTCACATGCTTTCTTTGTTGTTGTTATATTGCCACTGCTGGTTGTTGCAACTGCTTGCAGGTGGTGCATATCTGCATGGACTTCCCCTGCAGGTAGCACCCACTTACACGTTAAGCCCTATTATACAAAGAACTAACGCATTTTACAAAATAACAATAATTTATTTTGCCCCTCAGATTTTACAAACCATGGGTTACAAAGAACGGTGACAAACACAAATAGTTCAGGGCCTTGTACAGTTTTTAGTTCGTGCTAGAATAATCCCTAACCGACCCAAGTGTCCGCCACTGACGATTTTGTCGATCCCACCTCAGTATTGCTGTTTTCCGGGCGCCCGCGACGATGGGTTGGTTGCGGCCGAGTTGCTGCTGTTTACGATGTTCTTCTTCGGCGGCGCGTCTGCGGCGGTGTGTTCTCGGCAGATCTCTCCTTCCAGTGCTACCCTGGACGAAGCTCCTCACGCAGATATGCAACAACCAGGATACCCATATGCTTGTTCCCCCCGTCCTGTGGAACTGTGTGGTTACCGGGTCACCACATCAGTCCTGGTCTGCACGAGCCATGTCACCGCCATTCCCTGGTGCCGACCCTTGACCCTCACTCGTCAGCCCCACACCACTATTCTGTCGGTGACCTCCCGATGTTGTCCTTCCGCCGTCGCTCCGCCACACCTCTCCTACTGGCCGCTACAATATGGGGAAGCCTACGATGTACATTCTGTATTGCACAGACCCGAACAAGCCCCAATATCTACCTTCGGCCAACGTCGGCATTAAAATGATTTGACAGTGTTTTTAATGTAGCTATACTAATCTAACATAACCAACCATCCACAATTTTCTAAAGTAATAAACAAAAAAAACTGACGAAGTTGGCCGAAGGTAGATATTCGGGCTTGTTCGGGTCTGTGCAATACAGAATGTGCATCATAGGCTCTTCTACAACATAGCCCGGCCTCTGCCAGACTGCGCATGCACCGTAGCCACCCGCCTGCGCACGCCTCTACTGACGTCACTGGTCCCCCGTGACGGTCAAAACGGAAGGTATCCGTTTTAACTTAGTTGGCCTGCCTGCGGTGCCTGTAAGTACTGTAAGTAGTGCCTGCGTACCTTTTTTTTTAATGAATTTTGTGTATTTTTTTCTTATGTTTTTTTTAGGATTTATATCATTTGTATGTGTGTATGTGTACATGGCATGACCACCATCAAAGTTTCAAACTGTTGGTGGGCATGTAACAAACATAAATAAATATATAACTCTATTTAAGATTTATTTTTGTTTTATAATCAGAAACTTAAGCTTGGTTAGGTTTTCTGTCATTATGTAAATAACAGATGTTTGTTCTTTTGAGAGGTATTTGTGCATTTGCAGCAGCTTTTATGAACATAATTTGCATTTAATTAATGCTTTCTGGTATTTCTGATGGTTTGTTCACTTTGTTAATGGAAAAAGTCATTTGAAGCTATTTTAACTAGGGTTCTTTGTCTAAAAACAGGCCAGTTTTATCATTAGAGACAGAGGTATTTTGTGATTGGGAAATTAGATCACATGTGTCTTGTGGGCAAAAGTGCAAAGGATCATGGTCTGTTTTCACGGCCAAAAAGTGTTTTGTTATTGGACAAAATTGTAAGCTGCTTTGTGAATGGTTGAAAATTACATCACAGATGGCCCTTTGTCCTTCCTCAGGAAGAAAGGTCGTCGTGTTAGTCGTTACTTGGGCATCTGGGAGAGTGGGAGTGTAATTGGCGGCTCGTCAATTGAACATATCATGTGGTGTTGAGAAGAATTTCAATCCTGTTGTCCGGGCCGTGCTGAGGAACACTATTTTGGACAGTTTTTTTTTAGAAGTGTTGGACCACAGGCTGCAGTGTTAGGCCCAGTCGGAGCTGTTTTTGGTAAATCTGTGGCCACGCTGAGCAGACAATGGTCTCTCGGTCATTTGTACCGTGCGCCACAAGCGATCACGGGATTTTCTTTAACCAACTGTAAGTAAATATCGTGTCCAAGTAATTAACCTATTTGTTTGAGTACTTTTTTTACTGCAAGTTTTTATTTGTATGCTGAGTGTAAATGATACTGCATTGAAAAATGGCAGCTATGTTCTGTGTTTAGTAAAGAATAAAAATAAATCAACAAACTTTATTCCTGAATTCTTTTATTTTTGCAAGACCTTCTTCGAAGTAAACAGACTTAACCTAAAAAAGTAATATTCCATGGAACTTAAATTATTCTTGGCACCCAACAAATTTCAAGTTGTTTTTTTATGTAGCCTATGTGCAGTTCAGACCAATTGAGAGCTAGCCGGCGATATGGTTTGTAACAATTAAACCAGAATTTATTTTACAAAATTCAGACACCTATTTAAAGGAAGTTTTTTTTTATATAGTTGGTGTCATTAAATAAAATAAAAACCTTATTTTATTTACTTTATTTTCAAAGTATTATATGTGTGTGATTATCAAAATTAACATTTAAAGCTGTAATGGATGCTAATACTTTATGTGGGTTAGATCATTTTATTAGTTTGTTGAAACTTTTAATTACTAAATTAATTTTTTATAAGTATAATGGACAGTTTTAAAAGTAATATGGGAATTTTTACACTTATTAAATGTTAGGTTGTAATGGTTGATATTGTTAATTCATGAATAATTCTCTCATAATTGCATAGCTTGTAACGAGAATGAAATGACTGAAAATTATTGTAATCAAACTGAAACTTAACATATCACTCATTTAAAAATTAGCTGTTCTTTATTTGAAACTGTCTTTGATGAACAATGGATAGTGAGTTTAGCCTTTCAGCATAAAACTTAGGTATAAATCAGCAACAGAAAAACAAAAATATAAATTTTAAACAGATTCGTTATGTGTTTTATGACTTATGTAAAATTGAAAGTCTCTACAATGTAAATTCTAAAAAAGTAAAAATGTTATAAACTGTAAGCTGAGGAAAAATGTAATAATGTGTGAAAATGTGCTTGGTTTGTAAGATTTATAGCATTTGGTTTAGAAATTTTACGTCAGGAAGAAACTCCAGGACCTTTTTATTAATTCTTTACGGATGAGCTACGCCACTGAAAATTTCCAGTATTAGGCAGGTGCCATCACACATCTCCATAATTACTGAATCATTGTTCACCTTTATCTCGGTAGCAATGACTTTGTAACCAATCTTTCGGTTTTCAGATATGGATTGCTATTTTGTCATAGCAGAGATCATTTACATTTGACATATGTTGTTTTAATAATATTCTCAATGTGCGAAACTTTTTTTAAAATATTTATAAATAGTATGAATTATATTCTCTGAAGCTTAATAGTGCTTCAGAATAATGCATATATCTTATTAAATTATTTTATAGTAGGAATGTTACAAAGTAACTAGATGCCATACCATACATTGTTTGTTAATACACGATAACCTCATTTATCCGACCCTGGTTGATCCTGATCAGATTTTGCAGACATTTTATTTAATGTTCACATAAAATTGGCAATTGTATTCTACATCTATGCAAAACAAAGACAGTTAGCACACAATAATGTACCTGACCATGCGTCATTTAAACGCCATACCTGTTTGTAATCAAAGAAAGCTGACAAATTCTTTGTTAATAAACTATGTGAAAAGTTATTTTAATATTTTGTTTAATGACTTGTGAACAATATAGGACATGTATACAGTGTTGTTAAAAGTACTCGGAAAAAGTAATTGGGCTCAATTACAATTACTGTGGTGATAATGTAACTAATTACAAGTAAAAATTACTTTACATAGAAGTAATCAGTAAAACTACAATTACAATTACAATTACTTTCCGCTACCATTTTAAAACTGACCTATGATTAAATTTTTTTACACTTTGTTAAATTAATAAACATACATATATGTTTTGTTAAAAAAAGATTTCATGTAATTATTAAATTTATTATCTTTAATTAAAAGAATAATATTTGAGGACAAACTTGCTTGAATAACATCAAAAGACTTCATACAAGTAGTGGAATTGACCTTACAAAACAATTGCATTTTAAAGTTCTAATCAGATTGATTCCCTCTCTTGATGGCAAAAACATCTTTACCAACACTAAAAAGACGCTCAACGGGAGCACTTGACGGCAGCGATGTGTTATATTTTTAAAATGCAGATTTTAGGATAGAGTAATGTTGGAGACACTGCAAGTCACTATGGCTCTTTATTTTTGATGATAGATGTTGTGCATTCGATCGTAGCACTACAAGCGTAAAATTATAAACTTTACTAATACAAAAGTGTATGATCTTCTTGTTCTTAATTGTATTCATTATACGTTCCGAGAATAAAAGTAATGGCAAGTAAATATAAAGTATCGATTACCTTAATGTATCGATTACAATTAATGTTATGTATTCCGATTACAAGTACGAATTACATTTTTTAAATGTAATTCGTTACAAGTATAAATTACTTGAAAAGTAATTGTTACAAGTAATCCGATTACTTGTAATTCGTTACTTAACAACACTGCATGTATACTATGACATTTTGTTACAAAGCGTAGTTGTTTATCGCAGTAAACAGTAAGTCTGCTTATTTCAAAATTTTATTTTGCTTATTACCCATATTACCTGGATTATCTGAATTTTCGACTGTCCGGATTGCCTTGGGTCCCATTCAGTCCAGATAAACAAGGTTTTACTGTATTTTGTGTTTTTATGTGTAACTGTAGATGTAAGTTGTCACTTTACATCCACGGCTGTTATTATGCAAGGAGCCTTGTACAAATCAAAGGCAGCATTGCAACATACAAGCAGTAGTGTTTATTGTTGTACATTATTTATTTTCTAGACTTTTCATGACATCAGAGCAAATAGATTATTGGATTATTCATCAGACTGGCTTCCTGCTTGATATCACAGTTGGTTTTTTATTATTTGTGGACAAAACTCGCCCTTATGCAATTTTTATTTGCTCAATGTTTCATGTGATTAATTCAAGACTCTTCAGTATTGGTAAGCATACTTGGTCAAGCAGTGCTGTATGCTAAGTTAAAATTCTTCACTGCCACCCATCTATAACCATATCATTATTGATAAGGCAATTTTTTTTTTTCATATGTTATAAACAAGAAGTTGAAGGCAAGGCATTCAATATAGTTCTGGGATAGTTTTAGAATTTACCAATTTTATTGAGAAAATTGCTGGATACAATAAGCTCAAAGTGTTTATGAGCATAGCAAACATGTGCAGTGTAAGGATACAAAAATATTGAAATAAAGTACAAATAAAACAGAAGCAGTTCATAATTTCGTTGTGAAAGTGATGGATAATTTTTCTGTAAAAGAATGAAATTTATTTAAATTTTCATTAAAATTTATTACTGGCAGTTGTTGTAGTTCCTCAAATAATACTAAGGACTCTTGGTAGTACTCTATTACTTTTATTATTGCCACTTAATCACACATACAATAATCACAGTTACAATGTCTCGGAGTAGTACACATCTAACTTACTCTTACATATCACGGCCATCTTAACCTATATTTTCTCAACAGTCTCGCCAATTTGGCCATGTGCAACAGCAGTAAATTTCTGAAGGTTCTGCTGTGCTTAACTTATCAGTATTCATACACATTTAAATAACCTGATGGCTTAATGACCCCATGCAACTATATCATGCATTTACAGCCAATAGGAAATTTTAGTGTTTGTTATTTTTGATGATGTGTTTCTTTTCGAAACTAAATTGCACATGGAAATAAATTTTGGGTGGTTGTTTCGTACTAGGTAGTTTTACAAGTAAGTTTATTGACATCAACTAGGATGACAGTGATCTAATAAGAAATTTTCGGATTCTGAAGGGAAAGTTTACATAAACCAGATCACTTTCATCACCATTTCAATTAATAACTTTGTTTATTTCCTGCAGTTTAGCACATGATCAAAATCTTGAGTACAGCATTTCAGAGTAGTTGATATCACAATTTATTGCTTTTTTATTATTTGTGGACAAAACTCGTCCTTGTGCATCTTTCATTTTGAAATATCACATATGATGCATAATTTGGTGTGTGATTGGGAAAAAAAATAATGTGTAGGGAAAACCTACAAATATTTGTTTCCAAACTGTATGTTTGTTGGTTCTCCATTTAGAAATGTTTAGGTCATCAAGCCTTTACATATAGCCCAGGAAATGAAAGAAAAAAATGTATAAATGTCGGGAAAAATTAGAGACAAGCTGAACTTTTGGCAGGTGTTAGGACCCAATAAGAGGTGTATTTTCCCAAAAGTCCCCACCCCTACCCTCTGTGCTTCCCCCCCTACCCACCCTTAAACATCCGATTTGCAAGCATTTGGATTACCCTTCATATCTCCGTTGTTATTTATAGCAGTCAAATTTTCTATATATAGTTTTATTCCTTATATTATTATCTACAATAAAGTTATGTATAGTTTTGCTCTAAGAATAGCAGTTAACTAGATATTAGCTGAGGAATGTCAACTTTTACAATTTTATGTTAAGTTTGTTAAGAATATTTAAGTTTAAAATTTTAATTTGGGACAGTTTCACGAAACACTTAAGATAAAAAGTGTAGAATGATTATTTAGCTTTCCAACGGTATTAATTTTTCATATTTTGGATGAAGATAACATGAAGTAGAGGGCCGTAAGTAAACCAAGAACTCACCTCTCGCAACCCGGACTTAAAAGCAATCTGCCGCACCCTATTCAAGCTCGCTCAGCTGGCCTTAAATGTTACTTGTAATTCTTCCTAATTATTCTAAATAAATTATATATACAATTTTAGTTCAGAATACAGAAACAAAGTTGGTTTAATTTTTATATTATTTTTGCCAGTTTTGGTTCGGGGGGGCTTCAACCCTAACCCACATAGGATCGTTCAATTATCCACCACCTATGGACCCGCCGTGTGCCGGACTGGCAACAACCGGCAGCTGTGAACTAAAATACATGACTGCTTATTCACAGTATGTGATAAAGAGCAATCAGTATCATCCACAGCATCACGGACCACCCACCCACCCACTTCAAGCTGTTGTGACATTTACTGAATTATTCACTTCTTTATGTACATTTTTCACTTCCAAACTTTGATGTTATTTACACATCATGCTATTTAATTTGTATAGAAAATTTCTACTTACAACAAAAGTACTTCAATGTATTTTACAAACAGATCTATTCATAACGTTTTCGACTCAACGCCTACATACATAATTATACATCATCAATTGCATCTTCATCTATGGCTGTTGCATTGTTACACGAAAGACCATTGCAGTGTTCACACATAGCTGAGCAATGTAAACCTGTCTTTCGACATCCACAATAGTTCCCACATGCAGATTTACATGAACATGACACTACGTGCAACAGATCGTTTGGTGCAAAAGGTTTAGATGTGGTAATTGGCTTACGTACATTTCTCTCACCTCCAGCTTCTCTTACACACTTATCCAAATTAATAAATGGAAGAGCCATGACAAATGTTGCGTCACTTTTTCCCCTTCTGCTGTTAATGAGGTTCATGAAACCATTCCATCCTGGTTGGACATTCATTCCAGAAAGCCAAATAGAGTTTAGAGGAAACATGGTTGCTACTGTGAAGTCTGAATTTTTCAGCTCAGCTTTTAATTCGTTGTAGTCTTTCACAGTAATGCTACTAAGTCCGTTGTGGGCTTTTTTCTTTGGGTAAGATCGTATCCTAATGCATTATGGATTAAATGTTCCAGAAGATTTCCTTGCAACCTTAACTTGAGTTTCAACACTAGAATCTGGGGTTATAGTTTGGACCCCACCCATTGCATGAAACGTGTTCACGCCATCCAGTGTTCGAACATTGACATCAGCATTATCAAAATCATGCTGTATGAAAGCATCTTCATTGACATTTAGTGATCCTGAATTTATGAGAGTATTAATGTACACGGAAGCTTCGTAATTGGAAGCACAAATACCCATAGAATATAGCATGTTGATAAGATGCTTAGATCCATATAAACGATGTAGTTTCAGAGCTAAGCCAATGTGAAGTGGTAAAAAAAATTATCTGGGTCTTACAGCTGATATAATAGCATGGTTTATGACTACACATTTTCTGTCTACCATTTCAAACTCTGAAACGTTTTTCTTTTTCGTAACTCTTTGTGTGAAAGCTGCTAATGTATTTGGTATTAAATGTTCTCCTCCACATGTAATGTCATTGGTATCTGGATATGTTTCATGATCATATGCCTTCTTTTGAATATCTTCTTTAATGATGTCAGCTGCAGCCCATACAATCCTAAGTTTTTCCGTTTCTAGGTTCCTATCTCTTTCTTTGTACCAGGTCTCAATAATTTTATGGACAGTATCAGACAAACACACAATGTTCTTTCTACCTGAAACATTAGATACCATAATGCGTTCTTTAAAGTGTTCTAGAAGAAGATTTTTCAGGTGTTTGTCGGAATATGTATCTTTTTTCCCTGAAATGCATGTCATTATATCTTGCAACTCTTGAATTGAATATTGGAATTCATCGCTTTGTTCAATGTAACTGCACAACATTAAAAAAGATTCTTTATCCGTCATCGGTCTGCCTACAAATCCTTCACTTGGGTTATTCTTTGAAAAAGTGTCATGACAGTTTTTATAGTATCGTGCTTCTGGGGCTACAAGGTCACTTACATTTAAAATGCGTGCTTTCACTTGATTTCCCCATTCATCGCTCCGATCTTCACATCTCTGCAACAAACTATCTTTAATTTCTAATGTTGCTACCATACGAACTTTTTCCTACGATACAAAGCAATCATAGAATCGACAATTGCCTCTTCCGCACAAAAAAATGCAATCTTTTTGTAGTCAAAATTATTTCCTACACTTCGCAAAACAGGCAATAATGTTGAAGGAATACATACAGCAGGACTTAGTGATGACGTAGTTGCAGCTTTAATACGTAATGGTCTCGTATAGTTTTGCCTACACGATTTGTGTACTCGAACACTTGATTTTCCTTTCAAGTTCTTGTGGAGCCCATCCTTTCGTAGAATGCTTGCTTCTGTTATTGTCTTCAACCCTTTTGTAACAACAACAGTATCTCCTTCCGTATCTTTACCGCATAGAATACAAAGTAATCTTAAATGTTCCATTTCAATTTTGGTTAGTATGAATTCTTGTTATAACATGGTAGGTAGATTCAATCCTGAAACATACGAAGACGTAATTACTCATCACTTAGAAAGTTGTTGATTTGCAATTGTCGAATAATAAAAAGTTACCATAGACTGACAAATGCGCATTTTAATTGTATACTTATTTACTTCAAATGTAAGTTTGGTATTCTGAAGAACCATAAAAACATTACGATAAATAGTCACGATGTTGAATTGAATCAGTTTATAATTACATTTTTAAAAAGATTTTACTACAAATCTCACACAAATATGTAAAAATATTTAAGTTATATTGTCGCGGTAGACTTGGAGGTCTGGATAGAGGGGGGGGGGGGGGGGTATCCGTAACTCTTAAAAACCTACACTCGCTTGGCAATAAAAATGGGGTACTTATAATCAAAACTATTCACAACCCGGGATCTTAAAATAATAGGTTCTGCCCCCTGTACAGGAGGTCTGGAGAGAGAAGGAATTACTTTAAATGAGTAAAACTTAATTCTAAAGAAAGTACGTTTATTACACGAGATCTTAAACTCATACAAAAGTATTAACTTTTACAATTAAACTAAATAAATAAAATCAAGGGCATTCTGACAATCAGTCTTATTAGTTACTTTACAATTAAGTACTCTAACTTGAATGAACTAAAAGGGGACCTTTATTTACAAATGCTTTGATCTGCGAGCAGCTAGAGGGTATCAAAATCTTCTAAGATGTTAAAACTCATTCTAAGTATTTGAAGTTAACTTAAACATTATTCTAAATTATCTAAGGTCAAAAGTAAAACTTTACGTCTAGCATAAGGTTAACAACATCTGCTCGGGTCCGGCCTCTTCAAAAACAACTCAAACATTACTTCTGCGACCCCAACCATCTTTACATAAACGTAGGGCTGTTTCGGGGCATAGCCTCCGCCTCAAAGATCCTAACATCCCTAACATCCTAACCGACTCGTTACCACAGGAGAGAAGCATAGCTTCCCCTCTGAGTGAGCCCCGAGCTACCTCCAGCGGCCGCTTATAAACCCTCTCGGCCCCGCCGACCCTTCCAGAGAACCTCGGGTCGCCGACGTTTCCAGAGAGTCCCGGCCCGCCGATGTTTCCAGAGAACCTCGGTCGCCGCCCCCAAATTTCGCAATCAGGGCCCGAGCCCGCTGAACGAGCACCGCGCTGCGACCTAGTTACGCCAGCAGACCACCGCTTCGCGAGGGCCGGTGGCCCGCGCGACTCATGAGGAATGTGCAGCGAGGACAAACGACACGCCGCCGGCCGGTCGCTGACAAAATGAGGCCGCTTCTCGCACGGGCGCAGCGGCCCGCCCACAGCTCGCGCCATGAAAGACAGAAATCTGAACCCAGCCACACCGAGAAATTTCTGGAACGTGACAATATGATCTATTTATTTCCTGAACTTCAAAAAACAGTGTATTGACACACACATCAATAGGCCTAACGGTGTTTGAAATTTGTGTTGCAATAGAAATCACATTTACGTGACACAAATTTAAAAAGTAAGAAAACTGCAATATAGCCAACATATAGTCTTCTGTGTAAAAATATTTTATGAGATGTTCTGGTGGATCTTAAGACGTGATACATCTACAATCGATGCTAATATGCGAATGAAGCAGGGCCGGAGTGCTAGGGTGGAGGATAGCACAAGGCTCCGAAGAAGGGGGAAAAAATCGACAGCCGAACATGCAGTGGTACAAATGAAAAAAAAAGAGTGGTCCTATCCGGTAACCAAACCCAAATCGTCTTGGTAGGAGAACAACACTGTAACCACTGAATAGCAACAGCCCACGGGAAGAAGTGGATTTTTATTATTACAATAATACTTAGCTTTTTTTATTGAAAACATTCTTACCTTCTTAGATTTGCGAGAAGCTGTTGCAAAATTTCTTCAGTTATCAAAAATTAACACCGTACTCTCTAGTACTTCACGTTATTATGTGACGTAGAGTAAGCGGAAGTTTTAGAAAATCACACAAATACACGCTAGAACGTTACCGCACACTTAAAATCCACTCCAAGAACTAGTCTCTGGAAGACGGGTTACTCAAGGCAGTAAACATGTCTTAAGAAATTTATGGTCGGGGGTGGTTAGGGACATTTCTATGACTCAACACGCCAGCTCCCTCGCTCTTGATAGTAAGCCTGTTGTTTAGCCTCCTGAGGCCACCCACTGCAGCACGCACCAAGGGTAGAACAAAATGCAGCGCCTTCCTCGCATAATCTAGTGTTATACACATGTTATCGTCATCCAAAATATGAAAAATTAATACCGTTGGAAAGCTAAAGAATCATTCTACACTTTTTATCTTAAGTGTTTCGTGAAATTGTCCCAAATTAAAATTTTAAACTTAAATATTCTTAACAAACTTAACATAAAATTGTAAAAGTTGACATTCCTCAGATAATATCTAGTTAACTGCTATTCTTAGAGCAAAACTATACATAACTTTATTGTAGATAATAATATAAGGAATAAAACGATATAAAGAAAATTTGACTGCAATAAATAACAACGGAGATATGAAGGGTAATCCAAATGCTTGCAAATCGGATGTTTAAGGGTGGGTAGGGGGTGAAGCACAGAGGGGAGGGGTGGGGACTTTTGGGAAAATATACCTCTAGTTAGGTCCTAACACTTGCGAAAATATCAGCTTGTCTCTAAGTTTTCCCGACATAAAACCTTCTTTTCCTGGGCTAATAGACATACACATACATACTCTCACTTAACCATGTAATAGTTGTAAATAAAAGAAAAATAATAGTTGGTTTGGGATTTAACTGCCACATGGGAGTTACGTCAATGCTTTGATGTATGTATATTGTAAGTTACTTACAAAATATCAAATTAACATTTGTTGTTCCATGTTTCAGGGATGTTTCCCTACGTGTGTCTGGTCACTTTACCTCTATTCTGTCATGCTGACTGGCCACGCCGTATAAATATCTTCACTCATCATGAGGAAACTACCAAACTACCTCCAAAACAATGTTTCTGTGAAACGTGTGCTTGTTTGGGTCACCAGCTTGTAAGTAAGTATAGTGCTTATTTATTTCTGTTGACTTTACATGCTTATGATGTCACACTTGGTTGTACATTGGTCGGAACCCTATCGTAACATTCTGCTTCATGATATTTTCTTGTTTAACGGGTTGTCTTTATTTGGTCCACAAACCTTATTTTCAGTACTATATTTCCTATTATAAAGTTTTACTCATATAAAGTTAAAATTACTTTGTCCCTTCAGAAATGTATTTACAGGGTTACAAAATTATAAAATTATAATGTAATAATATACTATAATAAAATTATAATATAAAATTCTGTGTTTATGTACAGAATAATTGTTTATCAGATTCCTGTGATTTTTCTCAATTGAATACACAGCTTTATCATGAGTAGTCCAATGTTGCTTCTTTAACTGTTCATTTTGAGGGAATACCATTCAATTAAAAAATCTTATGGTATCAAAGTTGAATGAAAAGTGAATGTTCAAAGTAGAGCAAAAAGTGAATGTGCAAAAATTCTTTGGACTGTAAAACAGTTTTCCTGAATGTTGGTGGGTTATTGTCAAATGAGGTTAGGACTCTTAATTCAGCTTAATGGGTTCAAAGGAAACATGTAGCAACCAAAATGTTCTCTAGTGCAAAGTTACCATTACTCTGACCTGGTGTGGTTTTTTCCTTTAAACCAGAATAATGCTTTATTTAAGATATCTTTTATAGTAGGTAGCTTTACACATTAGTTAATATAATATAATGAACTGTCACCTTCCAGGCTCTTGTACCTCTGGTCGTGGAACTTGTCATTGGTAAATGAGGAAAAAGGAATATTAAAAATTTAAGTAACTATAGAAGATCTTAGTGGATACATGCTGAGCTGGAAAAACAGTTGCAAGTATGCTGGAAAACACATTTAGTAAATGTCCCGTGGGCGGACCTACAGAAGACCACAATGTGGTTGGTTCCTGTAACGTGAGCAATGTTGGGGTATTCGGAGTGAGACCAACTGCACTCATGAGCAGTAGTGATCTCTTCTGGAGCCGAGATATTCTCCCGGCTGTTGGCCTCCGGGAAAGCCTTGTGACTGACTGTAAACATACACGAGAGAGTACGAGTTGTTTGGTTACTGGCACGAGGGTAGTGTTGGAGTTAAGCCCTATAGGCTTGACGACTAAACAAAAAATGAAAAGTTAAGATAGTTTTCAGGTTTAGGATATAATAACCGGCTGATGAAACAAATATAGTAAAAATTATTATTCTGGACCTTTAACCATAACAAAAACAAGTAATACTTTTGACATTACTTGAAAATCATTTGTAGCTTATCAATTGTCCGCTTCTGGTTTTTACGTTCATGGATGGGTCCAACCTTAATCTTGTGTTCCGGGCGCACGCAGCGGAGGTTATGTTGTGGCTGTTTCTGCTGATCTTCGTCCCCCATTGGACTCTTCCTGGGCATGACGTCGCGGAGTAAAGGTTCAGTTCCATTTCTGCAGCTCCGGATGTCACATCCTCTTGTTGATATAAAACAAGAAAACAGTTTTGTAGCCACACTGGCCATCCTTATGATTGTGGACGTGACAACTTAAGTACTGTCCTGGGATCGCTGAATGTGGATAGTACAGTAATTTGTTTTCCGCCGGCCCTCACGTGCCCTCTCTTGCTTGGTACAGCAGGTTGCTGTGGGTAAGTAGGGTGGGGAGGATGTTTACAAGCCAAGTGATGGCTTGTTGTGGGGGGTTAGCCTGAGCTAACCGGCCACATTGAATTAAGGAAAAAGGGGGTGACAGAGTGGCAGGTGATACTAAGTCACTTTCCAAAACGCTACATTTATTGCGGAAACGGGAACAGGCACAAACACTCAACATATTAATTACTGACTCCTACAAGTTACTATCGAGTTTCTATTACTTAACCTTATACGTCACTGTTCATTGTCCTCATGAGGTATCAATACTTCGCAGTAATTCCCAGTACACTATTCATTAATGTCACTGTTTCCCGGGAGGGGGGGGGGGGGGGAAGACCAGCTAACACTGTCCCAGTTCATTAAGCGGGCGTATAGTTTTAGACGTCAAAACACAACGGTGGACACGGGCCGATTCTGCCCCTCAGACTTTCCAGTACTTGCCTTTATAATCGCAGCCGTCGGAGACCGTGGCAAACAGGATACCACTCGTGTGCTGGCTGTAGAGACCACCAACGGCGACGAAGTCCTGTAGCGACCGCTGGGCCGCTGGACATGGTAGATGACTCAGGTGTGCAGTCTGGCTAAAAGCGCGGGCTAATATACCCGGCAGCCGAATTACGTCGCGTGTTACGTAACCTCAGTCGACTGACGTACTGCGGTACCACTTACACTAGGCGAGGCCGCACGAGGCTCGGACGTCCCGATCGTACACTCCGCAACAGGCTCCGAACTAGAGTTGTATTATAGTGTGCCTTCTCACCAATTTTTTACATTTATTTTGTCTACTGTGTTAATTTATTTCTTTCTCACAACTTTAATTATAAACGTTTTTGAAAACATGATTACTATGTGTGTCTATTAATTTTTTTTTCTCCAGAGAATGCCATGCCATGTGATGTGTCTGGTGAAGTCATTTCACAAAGGAAAATTACTAAAAGTTCTTGCGTAACTTGGAAGCAAACAATTGTTACAGCTCTACTTCTATCACACATGGGCTTTCAGACATTTTTACCTTTCTCTCATTTTGTAACTAAAGTAAGTATTGCTCTATTATTTTATATTTTGCTGAAAACCTTGAATGCATAAAATGGATCCTTACATTTAATATAGTTTGTATTGATTATAGACAAAAGATTGGTGCCTTGTCATTAAGGGGGATTAGTAGGGGTATGCAGATTTCGCGAAAAGATTTCGGGACTAGATGAAAGTTAAAACACTGTATCATCATCTGTGTTTCGTGATTGGGTGAGTTCCTCCCACGTACATATCAATTGTAACACCACCAATCACAGTGATTCAGTGCGGAAGTAAACGCGTCCTGAGTGGCTTGGTCAAATAAGGCGACGACTTCTCTCGCAGACGGCCGCCAATCACAAGGAAGAAACCACAGGTATGGGTATACCTTGTTGCAGTCTAATAAGTGTTGAGATATTTTCGGGAAAAATGCCTGCCCCTAGGGATTAGGTCTCACCATCTTGTAATTAAAATATTTTGATACTGCTTGCAATTAAGCTTTCATACAATTTTTTTTGGCTTGACGTGGCATAGGACGTAGCATTGGCTGCTGGTTGAAATCAACATTTATGTACTGGTATTATTATTATGATAGTTGTAGTCGCCCATGTGAAATAGTACGTTATTTCCTTGCGGCACTTACAGACTAGAGTCTGTTAGTAAATTGTGGTTGCAACAAGGTATAGAAGGTCTGTGAGATGATTTATGCCTTGACATGCCAAAAATCGGGATAATTAGTTCAAAATTAGAATCATAGGAAAAAGATGGAAAAAACCACGATAGTGGGGCCTAATCACCCTAAGTGACATGCAAGAGGGATTGTGAAATTATTTCAGCACTTAACATTGAAGCAGGTGTTTTCCAGTATGTTTTAGGGAAAACAGAAAACCCGGCAGCAGTGATGCCATCCCCTACAGAGTGTTCCCCCTAGGACCAACTTCAAATTCCCCTAATTGTCGAATAAAAACCCCTAAAGTTTTCATTGTACACCCTGTTTGAGTGGTAATTTCAAATATAAAATTAAAATACATTCAAGTAGTATAAAATAGCTGTTGCATTTATGTCTGTGCAGTTTACACATTTACATACATTAATTTATGAACTAATAATACTAATCATAATAACAATGAAATAAAGGATTTATTTTTTTATTTTTTAACTTTTCTTTCGTTAAATTTTCTTTGCATAAATTTTTTCTTGCTTCTTCATCATTTTCTTTTCATAAATTATTGTTTGCTTTTTGTACTTTTCTTTTGTTAACTTTTCTTTTAAAGTGAAACAAGAAATAGTTGAAATTAAAAACAAATAGCTTCAATGTCTTCGAAATAAAATACGCAAGTAGACAACAAACTAATGGACAGAACCTCAACGTGATAACGTGAAAACGTCGAACAGTAAAAGCTGTAAAAATGAAAACGGAATTCGTTGCTCTTGACCAGCAAGTTGTTGTTGGTCGTAGTGCAAAATTCAGCCACCAGCGCCACTTGTGTTGCTGTTCTTTTCTCACTTTTTATCAAGATTTACACTTTAATTTCACGCCCTCAAAAATATTTTTAAAATAATGTACCCGCTAAAAAATCCCCCTAAATAAATGTACCCCCAAAAAGACCTCTTTAGATCTTGGTTCCCCCTTAATTTGGGGGGAAAACCCCCCAAGTTGGCATCACTGCCCGGCAGTTATTTATAGCAGGTTGTAATATTATCTAATGGGAAAATATTTGCTCAGTCACTGCATTTATGGTAGAGAGCTTCTTTTATCCTAATTGGATTGACTTATAAATTTCCTTACAGGGGAAGTTATCAATGTGGTAAAAGTGATTGGGGGCTGGAGTTTTTCACATTTACTCAGGCATTTGAGAAGATAATTCAGTAGATTTCCATCAATAAATGAGTGTGTATAGTTTGTGTGTGTAAGTATGGTTCAATTTAAGTATTAAGAATGTTGACAATATTTTCAGTAACCATTGTCTAAGATTTGTGTGTTTGCATAGAAAAATGCAAATAAGTATCCAAAACATAATTATGTTATAAAAACTGTTTTGTAATTCAATTTGTAGGTATATTAAAATTTCATAATTGTATGAGCTCTGATAAGTTAAATTTTTGCAAAGTAATTTTAGACTAATACATACATTGTGGCTCAGAAAATTATTTTATTTTATATAAAATTATTGATTTTGAGAAGAACAAAAGCTTGGTTACTGCTAATGTTAACATTAAAAAAAAACTACCAAGGGAAGAACTCTTGGAGTCTGGTTTTAGAAGGAACCACCTGTTGTCTTTGTTAGCATTTCAGATGATGTTTCATTTGCCCTTTCTCCCTCTTCCCCAATTGAATCAGGAATTTGAGAAACAACATAAGTCCACATTTTGGCGAAAATGAGTTACCAACAATAACAGTTTGTTGGAGGGTAGTTGTACATGCTAGCAAATAACCACTTAAGTCCACGCAATCATTGCATAGATATAGCCTTCTCTAGTTGCTATGTATTTGAGAAACAACATAAGTCCAGGACTTATGTTGTTTCTCAAATACCCCACTCAAACACCACAAAGCACCAATTTGCTTGATTCCCGTATAGCCATAGATTTAGTGTGTTAAGAAAGTAGCTGAAGCGGAAAAATGTGTGCATTTGCGTCGGGCTAAGAAATTTTCAGCGAAAATAAAGGAAATCAGCGAGATATCAAAGCTGATAAAACGGGTGATTTGGGAGCCATTTGCATAGATTTCATGCAGAATTTACAGTTGCCTTGTATTCCAGTCCAGGAGATGTTTTACCTTAGACAGTTAACCATCAGTGTTTTCTGCATACATAATCTCAAAGATGGCAATGCAACTTTCTTTGTGTACCATGAGGGAATTGGAAGAAAGGGGCCTAATGAGGTATGTTCATTTGTTTTGGAGTTCTTGAATACGTCATCGAAGGGAGTCAAAGAGTTGTACATATTTTCTGATGGGTGCAGCGCACAAAATAAGAACCATACATTCATCAGAAAGTTGTCTGTTTTGACTTCTCTTAAACGTTTTAGACATATCGAACATCACTTCCCAATAAGACACTCTTTCCTGCCTTGCGATAGGGATTTCTCAGTACTCAAGAGAAAAATCAAGAAGTACGACAGAGTGTACACCATCAAGGAGTATGTTGAGATAATTGTAACTTCATCCTGCAAGAGATCCTTCACTGTTGTAGTAGCATATTCCATGAGCATTCTCGACTTCAAGCAATGGTGGCCCAAGTATTTTAAGAGGAATGTGCTGTCACAAGAGTCCCATGGAAAATCTGTGCCTAGAGACCAGAAAACAAGCTTCAAACCAAGTCAGTTCATGCACTTCAGTTATGCAAGTAACAATGCTGGACTTGTTGTGGCACGACCATTCATTGATTCCCTTGTTAAGCACCATTTTAGGGTTCTAAATTGCACTCTTGCGGACCTTGTTCTTCCAAAAAACACTGTGTATCCTGCAGGTTGCATCCCTATCAACCAAAACAAAATAGATGACCTCCGCAAGTTGCAAAACTACTTGCGACACACAGATGATTTCCAGTCATTCTATAATTAATTATTCTTGTGGCCAACATGTGTAACAGAAGTAACGCAAAACCAGCCTGATGATTAATCACATCAATGTAGACTTTACCGCACATCATCAGCAAATAGTGCATTTTGAAGAGGGACATGTGCATACTTATTTATATTAAAATGTGATCTCTCAATGTTAAAGTTGGTGTAAGCCGCATATACAATGGTAGATCTAAAAACCTACATCGTATAGACTTTCTCATATCAGCAAGATTAGTGCATTAGGGACTGGATGCATTTATATTCATATAATTATTGATATTTTTTATGTTCTAAGTAAAATTATAGTATTACTTTGTGTATGCAAATAAATATTATGTTTTGTGGAATATTATTACTACCTACCTTAAAGCAAAAATAGCACATTTCAGAACAATATATTTTGAGTTTATGTAGGACATTGGAAACAACATAAGTCCAGCATTTTTAAATATAGTTTTTGGGGGGGTTGTAAATACAATGTCTTTCTTTTTTACATTAAAGAGAAGTAAATTAACGTTGTAATGTATCCATAGTATCACATATACATATTTTGCCACATGCCATTGACTATTACATTTTATTCACTTTCTGTAAAATCTGTTGTTTGTGACTTTTGTTGTTTCTCAAATACTTGATTCAATTTGTCCCTCCGCCATTATCGCTCTCTCTGATAATGAGACTGTACGGCTGTAATTGTGTTGTGTGATTATTTTTTAGACATCTGTTCAGGATTATTTAATGATGTGCTGGAAAACATACACCTTACTGCAGTATTGAAAGCAATATTAAATAATACATCTAGCTTTTAAGATAAATAAATGTGTGTTCACAGAATTTGACAGTTTGAAACTCCTGAAATGTTAAAAGCATGGGCAGAACGAAGGTTTACCTTGCTGGTGCATCAGTGTGTGCTACTGGAGGTTGTGAAAACGTTACAAAAGTAAAGCATTTGCAGGAAATGAAAGAAGAAAATGAAACTAGAATACGTACTCGGGTTACATACAGGCTCAAATCAGGTATACTCGGCTATTATTTGTCAGCTTGAAAAATATATATGGCTCAAAAATATCAAGGTTGGTAAGCAAATTATTTTGCAATATAGTCTGGAAGGATAGCTCATTTCATTGTTAGGGTAATTAATCTTTACATGAGAGTTCATTCAAAGCACTTAATTATTTACCATTTGGTTGCAATACTTTAACAATTAATTTATCAGAAAGTAAATATTGAATTTAACTGTACGTTATCTAAAAATATTCTGTATTTAAGACATGTTAAAAAAAATTCACCAAATGTGTTTTGACAATAGCGTCAACATACATTTGGACTGATGAACATGTTCAGAGGTTTGTTCCAGGTCTCGGTTTGATTGTGCGAACTGCTGCAACAGGGAGTGAGCACGATTCGTAAGTTAAGTTCCGTCTGTGACATCAGTGCCATTTGAGCTGTTGTTTGCCAGTTTTGTCCAGCATTTGGTACGTTAAAGCAATAAAATTCTAATTCAAAACATTATAGAGGAACAATCTTAAATGATATTGTCGCAAACCTGTTAATACCTTAATTTCTTTTAGATAAGATCAGATATTGCCATTTCAAGTCATTGTCTTGCCTACACACCCTTCGTCAGCGACTAACTTCTTGGCATGATGCGCTCTACCTGTGCATTCAGTTAACAAAATGAAGTGTATGGTGTCCCTTCACAACATTGTCATTTATGGCCAAACCCAGGATGAGCGCTGCAGGGAGTTATTGTTAGTTTTCAAGGGGTGTTCCCTAAAACTACAACTAGAGAAGTGTGGATTCCTCTGCAAAAATAATGTTGTACTTAAGACATACCTATATTATTAAAATGAGAGCTACAGGTGCTGAATGAAAACTCATATGCTAAGGATAACCAGAATATTAACAAATTTTGATTCTCCAATTAAGAAAAATAGCGAAGCCTCTACGTGAGTTATTAAAGGAAAAGTCAGCATGACCATAAACTAACAGTGAAAGAGTCTAGTTGTATGTGTAGGTTATAAGTATGATACTAAGAATAATGTAACACATTTTCTTGAATTGCCAACTCTTGTGAAGTACATAGTTTTTTGGTATTAACAAACAAAAAGATGTTTACAAAATAATATTGCATGTGACTTGTAGTTATGCACTTATTGTACAAGTAAAAACAAATCATCTTACTGAATTTGGCAGATGAGCATCTACAATTAAGATTAAATTTTTTATCAGAAATACAGTATGTCAATAAAAGAATGTCCGAATTATAAATTGTAATAGTATCAACTGTAAGCATTGTACAGTATATGTTCCAGGTCACAATTAAAGAGTAACTCAAACAGTTTGCACGAGTACTGCTTTGTTGTTTTCTCGCTTGCAGCACCTCTACGCTAAATGAACGACTCCTGAGCGTAAAGTGTTTTGTATTCTGCAATTTGCTAAGAGTGAATCTGTTATTTTATCCCTCCCCCTTGAAATCTCTTTGTACGAGAGTGGCTGAACGTCGAAGTCCCTGACCGTTGATTTAGTCGTAATTGTTGAGGCGACAGAGCTTTTTTTTGATTGGCCTCCACGTTCACCTGACAATGCCATGCAATTTTTTTTTCCTTTGGGGCTTTATAAAAGATTGTGTTTACGTTCTGCCACTACCTAATGATTTGCCAAAGTTGAGACACAGAATTGAAGAGGCTGAAGCCGATTGGAGACAAGTCCAGTCGACTACAACTAACATAGACAAAAGCAAGGGTTTTTTTTTAACCCAACGACAGTGGGAAGCTGGTGCAAAGCAATAATATAAAGCTTTAGAAAATTTACAATTTTATTTATAATCAAATGCCTCTAGAGCGAAAATGGAACATGACATAAAAAAATTACAGTTTTTAAAACAGTTCATAATTCTCATTGGGGCAAATCCTAATGCGCTCCCGCGGGACGCGAAATAAATACAATCATTCACACAAATAAAACAAGGTAAACAAGAGTAAAGCGGACATGGTGGCAAAGCGCTGTAAAGTAGCAGAACAAGTAATATGGGCCGCTAGGCGAAAAAACTGAAGGCAAAATCAAGAGAGAACTTATAATGCGGCTTGACAAGAAGTGTCCAATGCCATCTTGGCATGCCCATATACAGCCGCAGAAATGTTACAACATGCTACGGGCAGTACTCGGCGTGAGCAAGACAAACCCAAATCAAATGACCTGAAGGGTTCAAACATTGGTGGCGATTAATTTAACAGGGCAGCAATAAAAAATGAAGGCGCGGCCACAACGCGCAAGCAAGAACAATACCTAAATACAGACGTTAAGTTTCACAGCCGAGTACATACCCTTACGCAGAGCCACCGCCGCAGTGACAGCCTTCGAGTCCAGAGACGGAGTATATATAGGCTGGGAGAACACTCCGACAGAAAGCGCTGGTGAGGCGGCGGGGAAGAGAGGAAGAGGGGGGGTAGGAAAGGGAAGTTGGAGAGGGTGGGAAAGGAGGAGAGGGGAGGGGAAAGGAGGAGAAGGAATGCTGAACAGTGCCGAAAAACGGAGCAACTGCTTCAAGGCTATTGCTTCCATTACTCCGGACGTGTTAACCAAAGTGTAGGAAAAATTGGACTTTAAGTTGATTGTGTGCTGTATAACTAATGGTGTACATGTTTAACATTTGTAATAAAAACTGTGGTAGTTTACCTTAAATTTTATGTTTGATTTGTTGTAAATAGTCTAAATTAAACTCTTATAATCATTGAAACTGAAACATTCTTTTATGGACACCCTGAATTATTGGCTTTATTTTTTAAAATTTTGTTTATAAGTAATGTTTACATTATTTATATTAAAAAAAAATAAAAACATTATTTATGCTAATATATCAATGCTTAAATAAACAAACAAACTGAACTATTTAATACAATTATGGAATGTAGACAAAATTACCAAACATATATATATATTTTTTTATTTAACTTTTATAATGTTGTAATAATTAATATTATAAAAAAAATGGTGTGCGGGAACAGGTTATGAAACTTCACCTTTCCACATTGGCGTTACACATTTACATTGAGCTATGCAATCTACACTGAGTGTAGCTAATTTAGCTCTTTATTGTTTGTTATACCTAGTTGCCTGTTGTGCCTTGCTGACATTACAGCTACACTTGGCTAATGCTGACATTACAGCTACACTCGGGTAATGCAGACATTACAACTACACTCGGCTAATGCTGACATTACAGTTTCTCTCGGCTTATGCTGATATTACAGCTACACTCGGCTAATGCTGACATTACAACTACACTCGGCTAATGATGACATTACAACTACACTTGGCTAATGCTGACATTACAACTACACTCGGCTAATGCTGACATTACAGCTTCACTCGGCTAATGATGACATTACAGCATCACTCGGAAAATGCTGACATTACATCTACACTCGGCTAATGCTGACATTACATCTACACTCGGCTAATGCTGACATTACAGCAACACTCGGCTAATGCTGACATTACAGCTACACGGGGCTAATGCTGACATTACAGCTACACGAGGCTAATGCTGACATTACAGCTACACTCGGCTAATGCTGACATTACAGCTACACTCGGCTAATGCTGACATTATAGCTACACTCGGCTAATGCTGACATTATAGCTACACTCGGCTAATGCTGACATTATAGCTACACTCGGCTAATGCTGACATTACAATTTCACTCGGCTAATGCTGACATTACAGCTTCACTCGGAAAATGCTGACATTACAGCTACACTCGGCTAATGCTGACATTACATCCACACTCGGCTAATGCTGGCATTACATCCACACTCGGCTAATGCTGACATTACAGCTTCACTCGGCTAATGCTGACATTACAGCTACACGGGGCTAATGCTGACATTACAGCTACACTCGGCTAATGCTGACATTACAGCTACACTCGGCTAATGCTGACATTACAGCTACACTCGGCTAATGCTGACATTATAGCTACACTCGGCTAATGCTGACATTACAGTTTCACTCGGCTAATGCTGACATTACAGCTTCACTCGGAAAATGCTGACATTACAGCTTCACTCGGCTAATGCTGACATTACAGCTTCACTCGGCTAATGCTGACATTACAGCTACACTCGGCTAATGCTGACATTACAGCTACACTCGGCTAATGCTGGCATTACATCTACACTCGGCTAATGCTGGCATTACATCTACACTCGGCTAATGCTGACATTACAGCTTCACTCGGCTAATGCTGACATTACAGCTACACGGGGCTAATGCTGACATCACAGTTACACTCGGCTAATGCTGACATCACAGCTACACTCGGCTAATGCTGACATTATAGCTACACTCGGCTAATGCTGACATTATAGCTACACTCGGCTAATGCTGACATTATAGCTACACTCGGCTAATGCTGACATTACAGTTTCACTCGGCTAATGCTGACATTACAGCTTCACTCGAAAAATGCTGACATTACAGCTCACTCGGCTAATGCTGACATTACAGCTTCACTCGGCTAATGCTGACATTACAGCCTCACTCGCCTAATGCTAACATTACAGCCACACTCGGCTAATGCTGTCATTACAGCTACACTCGGCTAATGCTGACATTACGCTACACTCGGCTAATGCTGACATTATAGCTACACGCGGCTAATGCTGACATTTAGCTACACGAGGCTAATGCTGACATTACAGCTACACTCGGCTAATGCTGACATTACATCTACACTCGGCTAATGCTGACATTACATCTACACTCGGCTAATGCTGACATTACAGCTACACTCCGCTAATGCTGACATTACAGCTACACTCGTCTAATGCTGACATTACAGCTACACTCGTCTAATGCTGACATTACAGCTACACTCGGCTTATGCTGACATTACAGCTACACTCGGCTTATGCTGACATACAGCTACACTTGGCTAATGCTGACATATAGCTTCACTCTGCTAATGCTGACATACAGCTTCACTCGGCAATTGCTGACATTACAGCTACACTCGGCTAATGCTGACATTCCAGCAACACTCGGCTAATGCTGACATTTCAGCAACACTCGGCTGACATTACAGCTACACTCGGCTAATGCTGACATTACAGCTACACTCGGCTAATGCTGACATTATAGCAAACTCGGCTAATGCTGACATTACAGCTACATTCGACTAATGCTGGCATTACAACTACACTCGGCTAATGCTGACATTACAGCTTCACTCTGCTAATGCTGACATTACAGCTACACGCGGCTAATGCTGACATTACAGCTACACGTGGCTAATGCTGACATTACAGCTACACGCGGCTAATGCTGACATTACAGCTACACTCGGCTAATGCTGACATTACAGCTACACTCAGCTAATGCCAGAAGGTTGCATTGAGTCTCATAGGCGCAAGCGTACTAACTGTAGCTAGTGCTTTGCATTTATAACATAAAACAAACTAAATGCATATAACTAAACCACTATAAGTGCTCTGCATAATATTCATCAACACTATATTTGTAAAAAAATGTTGTGGAATTAAAAATGAAATAGTGGATATAATTTTTGATGTAACAACATTTTGAGTAGTACATAAAAGGAAAATATTGCTTTTGTAATGCTAATTTCTACGATATAGTTTTTCTTGGATTGTAACTTAGGAGAATACATTAGTGTGTTATAATGAAAGTTATGTACAGATTGATAGCAAATTATTTTCACTGACAGTTTGCTTTAAGCTTAGGCTCCAAAGAACACTTAAACAAAACTCACTTGATTGAATTATTTCTTTTATTAATTGGTCTAATTAGAAGTTGAAAAAAACTGAATTGTTGAAATTAATTTTATTTTACAGGATTTTTGGGAGTGATTATCAGTAGTATTATGTGGAATTTGAGATATGTCATTTGAAATAATTGTAGTTTTTATTTTGTATATTTCAGGGCCTAAACAATTGGACAAATGGCCTTTATGGATATTCATGGGACATGATGGTACATTCATGGGATACTGTGTTAGTTGTGGTTAAAATTGTTGATAACAACACAGGAAAAGAGTATTTTATAGATTCAACGGTAAGTCCATGAATAATAGCAGATCAGTAGGCATGTGTAAATGTAATTTTTCCATTGTCAATTAAAATCAAAGTTAATAACTATTTATGTGATGAGCAAAGCGTATTTATATTGCTTTTGCATCAAAGATAATACATTTGCAGGCCTAATATTAAAAAAAAAAGCATTGTCTGTGTTAGAAGTTACTGCAGGAAAGTATTAGTTGTAGGGAATTCTCTGATATTGAAGTTAAGTTAACCCTGTGTTATTTTTGACATTTTCATCTATTTTCCATTAAGAAAATGTTGTGTCTGTATCCAAAACTTCACTGTTTTGTCCCCCCCCCCCCCCCCCCCAGCACACACACACACACACACACACCAAAAATCATTTTAGGTTGTACAACAAATGTACCCACAAAATCCAGCTATGTTACAATTTGTTTTAGCATCCTTTATTAACACAAAACCAGCCACACCCAAACTGAAACATACCTTGGAAAACATTTCATTCTAAAAGGTTGGTAGGTAGTTGACTGTTTGGTAACATACCCTCTGTAATTGAAAAAAAAAAAATTTGAATTATTTGATACTTCACAGTTAAAGTGAATAGAAAATTTGAATATTAAAAAAAAAACTCAATTTTGATAGTACTATTGAAGCTACACACAAGCCTACAGATAAAAATAAATGTGTGATATACATATATGTATATAAATAAATGATTAACATTAAATATTGACTGTCCGGAGTTTTTGAGTGGGTAAGACAGTTATTGTCGAAGCAGAGCAGATAATGAAATGGAAGGCTGCAACTTTAAACAGCTTTTGCAAAGTTAAATTGTAATTCAATTTAATTTATTTTATTTTATTCCCAATATTATACAGTCACCTATGTTTATGTCCTTTCCTTTGCAGGCTTACCAGACACACATGGGTTCAAACTAGCCATGTGACAGAAACATTCATTAAGGCTTGGATAACGGAGAAAGTTCATAACTTCACTTTTCTCTAAGGGCTATTTTTGTTAATTTTAACACGATGGCTTTCTTGTTTTTGTTGTTTGGTGGCAATTTTTGTCACCAGATAGTTTATGAACTGTATTTGTGAGCTTGTGAAATGCAGTGCAAGTGATCATAATTACAAACACAACACTTGTGCAATTTTTTACATCCATTATATTACACTTAGTAAATATCTGTTGGAAATATTTTTGTTAAAATAACAAATAAGAGAGCCATCATGTTAAACTGACAGAAATAGCCCTTAAGAGGATAGGAAAGGTTGCATCATGCATGTATTACGAGAATATAAAAACGATAATAGAGTCTGAATGACTTGACAGAATTCAATGGGGTTTGTTTTGTCAGCTAGATATTTTCACTGCGGAGATCTGAATGTACAGAAATAGTATATATACAGTGTACAGTAAAAACAATTGTGAATGGTTTTTCATAAAATAAGGGTTAAAAAAAAATTAACAACTATAAAAAATTTGGCTGTAAAATTATTAAAATCACATAAGAAAAACCATCTATAGTAACCAAATATTAGAACAAAATATATTTCAATGATTATCTTTTACAATTGCATAATATAATGTTTTCAACTGTTAAAATTAGTTTAAAATTGTAATATATTTTTTGTTCTAAGATTTGGTTAGTATAGAGGTTTTTTTAAAATGTGGTTTTAATAATTTTATAGCCAATTTTTTTTTTAATATTTGTTTACAAATTACAGACAATACTACAAAGTTTTGACATACAGCTTGTCTGGAAATATTTTGGCAAAAAATACATATGTATTGGTTTATCAAAGTCTATCATCATTTGGATGTTTTGCTTTGATGTCTAGATACATTTTTTTAAATATACCTTTAAGTATCAGTAATGAAAATATATAACCGACCAAACAAACCCCAGCGAATCCTGTCAACTCTTTTAGATTCTATTATTGTTTATATATTCTTATCATTCATGCATGATGAGACATTTCCAATCCTCTTAAATAATAGTACTGATTTGAGGGGGGGGGGGGGGGGAAATCATGGTTAAGCTTGGCTTCACCTGCTATGTTGGGTTCTAGCATTTTCATGGCATTATTTTTTGTCTAGGATAACTTGTGTGGATGTTCCTCCATAAAAGCATAGCATTTTATGCTTTGTTGCAAATTTTGTTACCAGATATATGCTACATGTCGTCTATTTGTGAAGTCGGGCAAATATTTATAATTAACATTTTTTCTAGACTAATAGTGTCATTGTCACTCACTGGTGGCAGATGGGTATGCTTACACAGTAACTTTGAGTCTTATTTTTTAAAATTTTTATTAATGAAAATATGAAATAAGAAAAACAAAAAAAACTATTACATGTTGTGTGAAATTTAAGTACATACCTACACAGTCAGTTTTGAAACTATTTATCACTGCGGAATTACAGTTCGTTTAAAAATAATGGCTTAGTTTCCATATGATTTTATTGCAGTTTATGTTTGTATGAATATTTTTTTTTTCATATTAGTAGTACTGTTTGTAATGGTAACTTTTTTAAAACCTCACATTTTGTGTAACTAAATTAATTACATGGTTTCAGGAATGGGTTCATTCAGACAAATGGACAAAGCATGCTGATATGGTTAAGCAATATGCCAAGTGTGTGAAAAATAATATTATTCAAGATAAAGAAATAGAAAATTATAACAATGGATTCATTAAGAATGGAGTTTTAATGAGTATCAACATTTCTGTGTATATTGATGTATGGAGTTCACTGAATGGTCGCATTCACCAGCGAATGTTTGACCCAAGAGTGGATTTGCTGAAGGCTGAATGGTCGCTGTTTAATAGTGTATCATGGTTAATGCCATTACTGACTGAGTTTGACTCCTGGAGAGTGAAAATGAAAGCAATAGAAGAGGAAGTATATTCATGGTCAAATTATACTGATGTATTTTTTGTCGCTGATTTTCCAGGTAACAATCTGCATCCTTAGATAAATGTATTATTTTGCATTTAGCGTACTAAGTATGCAAAAACAAAAAAAAAATCAAGTACACTAAGCTATGATAGTAAATGCCATTTCAGCCTATCAAATTTAACTTCAAATATTTTTTTACTATTAAAACAAATTCTATAATGATGTATGATATCACTAAAACATCATAACTGTGGGTATTGTGATATTCAAGGATCTAAAATAAATCTTAAAAGATTTTAATTTTAGACTTTTTCTTTATTTCGTCAATTAAATTTGTCATTCATCAATTAGGTTGTCACTACTTTTGTAGCAGTTGCATGTATCGCAAAAAAGAGCTAATTAATTCTTTGAAATGCTTTGAAGCTATATTTGACTAAATGAAACAAAATTGTAACTTGAAAATGTGTAACTCTGTAGTGTACGGGTCAGCATACTTAATTGTAACCCTGGCTGTTTTTAGAATAAGTTTGTGAGCTTTTATTTACTGAGCCTACCAGCAAAAGGTAGGGACATTTATATCCTCAAATATGTACATGGGTACTGCTATGAAAGTCAGGTAAGAGGCCATTCATTAATTACGTAAGGCTGATTTTGGCATTTTTGACCCCCTCACACATGTAAGGACACACAAGATGATATCTCAGACCCATCCCCCTTTTTACATAAGATTTTACCTCGAGTTCCCTAAAAAGCATTAAATAGTTGAATGCCATTAGAAAAGGTTCAGTTACACAAAAAACATGGACATAAATCAACGATATAAATTTTTTTAAAATAATTATTTAGTATTTGAAAAATGTGTATTTTAACTAAAGGTAAGATTTGAAATAATCTTTAAGGAAGGAAACAAATCAGTCAAAAAACTACAAATGAGGAATACTTTGCATAACATAACGAACAACTATATTTTAAACACACTTGCATTACCAAATTTTTTTAGTGCAGGTGAATTTTGACTTATAATAAAATATTAAGTAAGAATGGCTTTTACCCCACCCCTATCCTTCCCACCAAGGTAAGGTTATGTAGAGATTTTTTAAATCCCCCTGCCTTTACGGGACCCTTAACGGAATTAATGAACGGCCCCTAACTTGTCACAGACGAATTTCAGGTTAGTGGTGCTTTGGACAGAAAATGGGTTGATTATATTGCATTTATAAGGAAAATATACTTTATGTAGTATCTTAGGATAAATCTATTATTTTTTTTGAAAAACTAGGTTTCAAGGGACTGACAGTTACAGCAAGAGACTGATGAAAAACAACACTTAATATCAAATTAATTACTTCATTTTTAATTGAAATGTATTATAAACAATTTTACGTAATTTAATTAACCTGCACTTGAAATATATTGTAATTATTATTTCAGTACTTTTTTTTTTAAATTTTAATCAGTTTTTCATTATATTTATTCATACTCACTATAATACTACTGTTATAATAATTAAAATAACAACAAGAACAGCCTTCTAAACTTTGAAGCATGATACAAAGTAATTTTTGAGAAAATTTGCTAAAACAAAGATAAGTGAATTTTTTCCCCCCCAATCTTAAAAAATTAAATTAACATACATATTATTTAGTAAAAATAAATATCTTTTACTGTGTATCATAAATTTAAAACTTTTTAATCTTACAACAATCAGTCAAAATGTTGAGAAGTAAATTCAGCAGTAATACAAATTAATTTTCCAAGACATTAACAGTTTTTGTGATTTTATGAAAGAGACATTTAAAGGAGGATTGGCAATTTTTCTGTCACCTATTCATAAGATATATTGGCTACATCATTTTCATTCCATCTAAATAGATTCCCATTGTCATTGCATATCTTAAGGAATGTTACAGTCAGCTCTTCTTCAACATTGCAACATATTGCAGCATACTGGTATTCTTTGTTTCTCACAGGAAATTTCACTATAACATTACCTCCACTATTGAAACTGACTTGTAGTTTTTCTCTTAATATCTCACTTGTACATTATTTGGGTGCTTCATTTTCAAAACCTGTAAAAACAGAAGCAATGTAAGGTGCCCTGTTTTTTTTTTGACGTGATAATGTCGTACAAATCGATGAATGCCGGATGCACGCACGAAAAAACATGACTCATTGTCACGTTCCGCCTGAGCCGAGCATGCAAGCGAGAGCGCGGAACAAGCGATAGAGAGGCACGAACGGCTTGTGACGCATCTCTCTCTCTTCCACTCCATCGGCCGATGCGTCCGAGTAGAAGAGAGACAGCGGCAGCACGCAACCTACACGTGAACTGTTTTGTCAACTGTTTATAAAGTGAAGTGAAAAGTTAATGTGGTTTCCATTGTTTATTACAACAACAATTCAGGTCATCTGCATCTTCGATAACGTAAATGTTTATCGCTAAACATTATTCACGAAGGGTGTTAAAATTTTTTTTGCAAACTCATTATATCCTTTTTTTTGAGCAATTGCTTGGTCGGCAGTTCTTTTGCAGGTTGCACCCGTGGCATCTGGTGCTCCCTTTCCATGGCCTGTCTCGTGATAATTCCAGGATAATGTTATAATATTGGGATAAAACTCGTGAAGTTTACAACCCAGAATAAAGAACATAGTTTGTTGCGATACTGAGTCACAAGACCATCGCTTAAGAAGTGCAGATTTTCAACAGTTGGAGGTAAGGATGATAGTGTTGGTTCAAGATACGCCCAAAATGCTGCAGCATTGTGAAACAAGTTTGACAAAATTATACAGTGAGAAACAGTTAAATCTTTGGTATACACAACACTGGGCAGAGAAAATTGGGTGCAAGAACTACCTTAGATGATGTGCTTATATTTCTTGGATGTATTTTGTTGAATAATTTTCAGAGAAGTCCATGTGTATGATGGTATCATTTTCTGTCCATGAAGTTAAATGACTCAATACTTAGATACTGATGAACAATGTTCCTTCTCATGTTGAAAAAATAGTTGGTTACTGTTCAATTGTAGAATAACATCTGGGGGGGGGGGGGGGGGGGTTTCATTTGTCTTGTTTCTATTTTTTATACTTCATTACAAAATTTTCCTTTGTGGGTCAGTAATTAATTCTTTTCCCCGAATACATTGCTTAACCACTTAACTTCTATTGTTGTTGAACTTCTTTTAAGTTACAGTTTTTGTTATGCATCCATCACAAGTCCTTTCATATTTCAGAACAGCAATCGCATAAAAGTATTTGCAGTAATGTTTGAAAATTATTGAATTAAAGGATTTTGGCATTCTTCCATGCAGAAAACTTCAAATTAACATTTTCATGTGTAACACATGCAAACGTATCTCGGTCGAAAAATTTAGGTGAATATAATTCAAAATGGATGCAGACAACAGAATTTCTGATTGAAAAAACCTTTTTATGTTTATTGTAATAAATATTACAATTTTAGGTTTTTTGCAAATAATAAATTACAGTCTATTTTGCAGCCGTTTGACAACCATTACTGTCATCTTCATGATTGAACATATGAATCCACTCTTATATTTTATAGCCTTATTCTTAAACCATCATATTTTATATTTATCAATGATTTTACCAGCTGTCATACATTTGAAATTAACTTTCTTGTCATGGGTTTTCATCTCAGAATAATTTTCTGAAATTTGTGTGTGTAATACTTTACCTAAGAGATTTTGTTTAAACAGTTCATGCTTTTAGTTAGGATCTTCTGACATCTGTTCTAGTTTACTTTTAGGTGTAAGAGCACTTGTTTTCTTACTAATTTTCTTTTTTATCTTCTCTATTTCTGTTGTTGATGTTTGATTTTAATTTTAAATCAGAAATTATTTCATTCTTCATTTTAATATCTTCAAGTCTCAATTCTCTTTGCAGTTGACATCTATTCCTTGCTTTTATTTGTTTTCAGTTAACAATTATATTTTGTCTAGGATTTTCTGGGGCTCTATATCTGCAGGAACAGGAAGATTTACTTTGTCGTTGATGTAGGAGACGTAGTTTGAATTAGATTATTATTACTTACATTGTTTAAAGCTTGTTTTTTTCAGATGAATATATTTTCCAATTTTTATGGATTCTTCCGTTGTTTAAGAAGAGTTATGTCTTGAAAACTTTTTCTTTGAATTTATTTGTTTAGATATTTTAAAGTTTCTTTTTCTTTATATTCAGCTAATTTGGTAGGATCACTTTTAATTTTGAGTAAAAAAGCTGTTGTGGCATCTTTCTTCTTTTTCCAAATTTAATTACTTTTAAGCTTTTTTTTTTTTTTTTTTTTAGTGGCATCCAGTTCTATTCAAAATGAATTTTTTTTTTGTTTTAATAGAAATACACATAACATGATATCACCCAGCGTGTTCGTCAGTCCTTGTTACTTTTCGGAAACGAGACAAATTAATTTTGTACAAAACAAAGACTATCTGTTTATTAAAACAAAACACTAATAATATCAAATGCAAGACAAACGAATATTAATCAGAAACAATAAGTAAAGGCAAATTTTTTAAACAATTTTTAAAAATATATAATATTATTGGAACAATAGATTACTTGGATTTTTCCATTTACTAATAGTCAATATAATTAAATATGTCGAGTAGTAGCTAAAATATTTGTTAAAACATTGACTTAACCGATTTTTCATAGAAGTTAACATCACAGTTATCCAATATCTAAATGTTTAAATAAATAAAATATTGTGCTGCTAAATATATATTTTAATTTTTTTTGATGGTAAAAAAGCAGGGACCGGAAAGTTACTTTTAAAAAGTAACTCAGTTACAGTTACAAATACTCCATTGGAAATATAACCCTGTTACAACTACAAGTTACACTACTGAAAATAAACCAGTTACAGTTACAGTTCTGAGAAAAGTAACTGTAAGTTACTTTAACAGTTACTTTTTGAAAAACTAAAAATGTGATACGTAATAATGTTATAATTAAAAGCTAATAAAACATATTGTGTTTATTAAAGATATATGTTTATTTAAACTGAAATTTTTTAAATTAGGTCTTAAATTACATTGTGTAATTAGTTCACTCTACAAAATAATAACACTGATATCAAATCACCACTTTTTTAACCACTGCTTATTGATCTTGAGTTGCAGTTGCTTCTCAAAATTTGATTCGCTTAAATTGCCTCTATTTAGGCGAAAAACTAAACTTGCACAGCTGAATAACCTTTCAGCTGCAGCACTTGTTGGCATTGCTGTGTTCAACTTAATGAAAAGATTTTGATTTGAGGATAGTCATCGAGTGAAGAAATGTCCTTATTCCAACACCCCAAAAACCTTTGTAGCTCTTGTTCCCCATAATCTTCCACTGGGCTCCTCTTATTTAAGCCAAAGAAATCCTCTTCTTCCTCATCACTGTGTCTCTGACCTTCTGGACATTCCAATGCAGTCCTCTGTAAAAAAAAACTGGCCAAATTATGCTTGGCTTCATCCTTTTGTCCTTCTTCTAGCCAGTCAAGTTTGAATCTGGGGTGAAGGCAAGCTGCTGCAATAAGCTGGAGAAATTGTTCTGAAATACAAAACAAAACAAACTAATATTTGTTTTAAATTCCAGCAAATATGCAATAATAATGAAAAATTGAAGAGCTAAACTAAACATTTGTACAAACCTTTTCTGAACACCTATTATCGACTTAACAAGTGGCTCACAAACTGTCAAAGATTTAAACCAATATTTTTCTGTTCTCTTCTTGATTCCCTGAAGTGTGGGAAGTAAGTATCACATATACATTCCATTTTCACTTTGTAGGATGTCAATTGCCTGAGCACTTCAAAATAAGGTTATTTTGATCACTCGACCGAACTTCGAAAAAATTAGAATATGAAGGCCACTGCAACGAAAGTTCTGGACTGCTTTCTCGGCTTCTCGCTTCATTAGATTCTGTCATTGCTATCGCGCATATGCACAGGTAGGTTCATTTATCAAACAGCACAGCAGTAAACCCGCATGTTGCAAATATTAAATAAATGACAATCAGAACACGAGCGCAGGCTAGCCAACAGCATTTTTACAAGTACAAGAAATACCATCGCAAATAATACGCTTGTCGGGATTTTCGTTCTGGGATTGAAAAAATCAACAAATCGTTGTTCGTTCAATAAGAAATACATTTAAAAGATGTAACGCAAGAAGTAACGACAATTATCGTTACTTTAAGGTGGAAAAATGTAATTCAGTTACAGTTACAGTTACTGAAAACTTGATATATTGCGTTACCACGATCGTTACCATAAAAAGTAACTGTTACAAATAACGTCGTTACTAGTAGCGCGTTACTTCCAGTCCCTGTAAAAAAGTGGTGAGAATGCCAGTTTCTCAGAAAATTAAAATTAACAAAAAGAAATAACTTTTGAGTGAAAAATGTTTATTTAATATAGCATTTTAGCCAGCATAGTTAGCGTTAGTTGTAGCATTGCAGGCCCCCACCCTCTCCAGCTTTGAAGAGTATTCTTATGCCATTAAGACAGTAAATCAGCTGATTATGTGATCTAAGGTTAAGTGACTTAGTTTTTATGCATGCATTTTGTCGTTCTTGATATTTTTTTATAATTTCCCTGTTTATAGTATTTGACTGCTTATTGAGGAACTACTTGGTTGCTAAACCTTATGTTAGTACAGTTTTACGATGTTATAAAGTTTTCACTGATTATTTGTATAAAATCCTTGGTTCTTATAAAAAAATTTAACAGGATGTCAACTGAGTCCAGAAAATCACTAATCTTAAAAAGGTCAGAAATGTCCCATTGAAAATAGATTTTACATTGTGGACCGAAGTTCACAAAGCCAAAGGAAAACTTTGTAGTATTAACTCTATAATGAATTTTAACAAGTTGGGCAATATTTTGATAAAAATGAAATAATGAATAAAAAAAATACTTTCAAAATTTTTGTCACTATCAACATTTTAGGTTTTTTTTTTCAATCTTTTACAATGTTATAAAGTTTTCACTGATTATTTGTATAAAATCCTTGGTTCTTATAAAAAAAATTAACAGGATGTCAACTGAGTTCAGAAAATTACTAATCTTAAAAAAGGTCAGAAATGTCCCATTGAAAATAGATTTTACAATGTGTTATAATTTTAAAGTTAGTCGTATCCCAAGTGACCTGTATCGGCGAGGATTTCTAGAGGGTCAAGCACACACTTTCATAAGGTGCATATTTGCTTGTGATGGACGAGTGCAGATCTTCCACTCTTATCAGACGATAACTTTTGAAATGAGCTGTGACATTTCCATTGCATAATACAGAACGGTTGTATCAGCAGTTTTTCCTTGTGCTCTTTGATATTTAATGTTATGAGATTTTACCACACGCAACTCAGGTCAGTTGAAAAGTAAGTTCCCCCATCTCTGAGTAAAATAGAAAACAAATGTATATACATTTAGTCACAAACATTGCAGACACATTTTTTTTTTCATGTTTGGAAGGGTTGTTGATATCACAGCATGCTCATTTGTGCAAGTTAATTGAAGTCATACTACCTGATGATATATATACTTTGACATAAGTGGTGGGGGTCAGTCTGCCAGCAGCCACCGTGCGGGAAGGATCAGACGCCATTTTTATTTTATTTTTTGCCCTCACCGGGTTCGAACCGAGGACTCCTAGCTCCATGCCGTAAATATATGTTTTATAAATATTTTTTATTAAAATTTATATAATTGAAATTTTTTATAATTTTTAACATTTTTTTCATTAAAATCGGATAATAAATATAGATTTTCAAGATGACGGCCGTAATGGAAATTGCAACGGTGACGTCATAATCCAAGATGGCGGTCATGGTATCCTTATTCCTAAAAATGACTTATCGGAGGCTGTTGACATGGATGCTTAAGCCGTTTTTAGGATTTTGAGTTCTTTCTAAGGCAAAAAGTATTTTGAGGTTTTTCGAAATCCTAACTTTTGAATTATCAAATTTATTGAGATTTTTTGGCAGAATTTTTTTCCAAAAAAATTGAAATTTTGGCGAATTTTAAGAATTTTGGGTAAATTTTGAAGGTCAAGTAAAGGTCAAAGGTCAAGGTCACAATCATCCAAGATGGCCGCCGTGACGTCACAATCCAAGATGGCGGCCCGAAAATCACAATCCACCGCCAGGCGCCTGCGCATGGAGCCCCATTTACATACTATTAATATTGTCTGTATCAATGTTGTAAGCAACATTTTAAAATATTGTGGGGCACAGGGAATATCTAATAAGAGGTATTAATATAATACTACAATTTATTATGGTTACTGACAGATCACAATGAGAACATAATAAATGCAGAACGTAGTTTACATTAATATTTTATTAAGTGTGAATAGTATCGGCGAAAAACCTGCTACCAATGTAACAACGTTGTGCAGTGTCGTAAAGCGTTGTTACGTGGAAGAAAATTGAAATTGTAAGGCACTTGTACTAAGAATTGAACACTGAAATGTTTTTGATGTGCCATCATGTTAGCTCTTGGTGTACGGCATATAGTAGGAGTAATTTTGTGAGTGGGACGGAAGTCTATCAGAAAGGAAATGTGTCACTTCGATGCTGACATTCGTGGAAGTCTCTGAAATCTTGAAAATATGGCAGACTTCCAGTATACTGCTTTCGTGAACATCGGAAGAATTCACACCGCACATAGATATTAAAAAAAATAAAACTTATAATAGTACAACTATCCTTTAAAAATTTATGTTATAATTTATAGTCATTACAATTTTGACAATCCTCAGTTAATATTGAAATGTAGAGACATGGTAGTGTTCGTCATACTGTAGAGAGACAAATTGTTAATTTAAATATATTCAATGTCCTGAAAAATAAGAGAATGATGATAGTTTTACTGTTAAATCTTAAATCGGCTTAATAAGTTTAAAGTGGGTTTTTAGGAAGTATTTACTGATTTCTGTCGTTTTAAGCCAAAACAAATATTTCAGGTTAATTTTGTTTTAATGTATCTATTGGAATGCAACTTTTAGTTTGAACGATACTTAAAAGATAGAGCTGCATTCGTAATGCTATAGAGAACCAACAAAATGTTAAATATTTTTGACGTCATGTTTGTTTCAACACAATTTTTCTGGCTAGTAAATTATAGTTATTTTTTAAGTTGCGTTTATATATCAAGACTATTAAAGTTTACAAAATGTTTTCCAGGATAGTTTACTGTGGCACACCAATATGCTTAGTACATCTCTCGATGTTCGCGGAAGTTATTATTTACAGGTACTTGTTGCCCCATGTCAGTCCGCCATCTTGAGGACTTTGGCTCGTGACTGTAGCAGCTTTCGCATGCATGCACATTGGACTTTCAACCTGTTGAATTACTGTTGTGTATAGCATGCTTATTTCATGACATTTCTGGCGCATACTAAAATTTCACCTTCAACGCGCCTAAATGCAGGTGATGATAATTCCAGTCTAGTGGGAAATGTCATAGATTAAGTGTTCGGTACTCCTGTTTGGCTAGCCCTGTTTCACAGTACTGCTCTGACCACTTACCAGTGGCTTGCAGTCAGTGCTTGTTGGAATAGTGGTTACATTTATTTTACCCTAATTATTTACTTTTTACATCTGTTAATAAAGATAGAGCGGGATGACACAGTGGTAAGAGACTGGGCTGGTATTACAGAGACCCCGTATTCGAATCACAAATCAGACATCCTGATTTTGTATGTTTTTGTTGCTGGGTTGGTTCCGTAATCTAGACCATGACCGATATATTTCCCAAAATCCCCAATTTTTGATGTGTAACATCTTGGCTCTATGTATACAGCATTCTGTAGGAGTAATTTCGTAGATAGAACAGAAGTCGCGTGGAACAGAAATGTGCAACCACGGTGCTGCCATCTGTGGCGGATGGTGCGAACCGAAGTTCACAAAGCCAAAGGAAAACTTTGTAGTATTAACTGTATAATGAATTTTAACAAGTTGGGCAATATTTTAATAAAAATGAAATAATGAAAAAAAAAATACTTTCAAAATTTTTGTCACTATCAACATTTTAGGTTTTTTTTTTTCAATCATTGACTACTGGTTTCATTTTAATATTGTAATTGACTCACAGAGTTACAAATGTCTCAGTGGATAAGAGAAGGCCACATCATAAATAGCTCGCGAACAGAGTGAACATTCATGTCTAGACCCACATTGACGCAGCTATTTGCAAGGAGGATTACATTTCAAGTCCCTTTGTGAGGAGCTGTAACTGACATGTTGCATTCTGAACCATTATACAAAATCATTGTGGAGTACTTCAAAAGCTAAAATATGAGGGCTTACCGGTGTTGTGTTTTATCTGATTGCGGAATTAGTGAGCGCCACCACGTGAGTGGGCACGTGGACCCGACTGGAAACTTACTCAGGGCGTCACGTGGCCCGTGTGCGGCGAGATATTGGCCCTCCTGACTCCGGCGTTGACACCTGTATCTAGCCCGCTCGCAGCGTCGGGCACGCTCCTTCCTAATCGCAGTGGGCTATTAGGGCATCCCACACGCTGCTGACTGGAGGAAGGACCCACCTGGCCCCCAAACACAAAAACACGTGACTCGTTTAAGTTGGTTTATTTAGACTTTACACGCCCTCTTACACTCCTCTCTTTACATGGTCGAAACGCCCGAGGCACGAATTGGTATAGATTGGGGATGCGAACCACACACGTGGCCGCCCCAAGCTTTTACGTAGAGTGAATGCTAAAAACTCCTGGGAGTATAAAAACTATTTAATACACAGCCCCACCGACTGAGAGAAGCCCCGAGGATACTAATAAAGCAGTTTAGATTAATTAAATATACAGAACTACCTATCAGTGAATCAACGTTGAGGTCCCCGGGGTGTCTGCAGAGACGTCCGCCCTCGGCCGGCTGAAGAAGGAGATTTGGGCGAGCCAAGGCTCGCGGCGGAAAACATGGCGTCCTTCGCGCCGAACACAATTACTGTTATCATTTGTAAGACTGCGCGCCCCGGGTTATTAGAAAGAATAACATGAACCTCTTACAAAATTAATACATACATACCCACGACCAGACTTTCTTTAATAACTACATGTACATGGAAAACAGTTTAAATAAAGTTTTATATTAGTTCCGTTGTCACCGGCTAGGGAGTGTCCTTGACCGTGCTTGCAATTACTTTACTAAAATTATCTAATTAAGAATCAAAAGAACATTCACTCGGCTGACCTGCCGTAACATTACTTAGGGGTTAAAAGAAAAAGGCTTACAATATTAATTTAGGTGTTTTAGTGGTACGAAGCACTGAAGCCAAGCGCTCTCTTGCGGCAGTTCGTGGCACGCAATTCAAACTCGCACACGACTACGTACGTATCGGTACAAATGCCGGGCAGGATAGGGATGGGGAGGGAAACGGAGGATGATCGGCTGACGTCAAATAGTGATTTTTTATTTACTGTTAGAGTCGAGATATTTTTTCTCAGAGTATAGAGTTTAATTTTATTGTATGAGTGTTTAAGTGAATATTTTCTATTTAGTGTTTTATAAATTATTATGGTTTGTTTATCAATTCGTTAATCAGATATTTTTAAATATTATTTAATGGCTTTAAAATATGTGATTATGTTTGATTTTTAAAATATGGTGTAAGTATAAGTAAGTACTCTTTGTAATTATTTGTGAAGTCCGCTAGGTAGGGTGGTGGCTAACACTTATTCCTCGACTGAGGGAGAGTGACTGTTCCCAAGACGTCGGCAGTCTGAAGGAAGAGACTGACAGTGGAGTGGGCCATGTGCTGGCAGATGAGTTGTCAGGGTTGTCAGGCTTTTCGTCTTTCCCGTCACACAAAGATTTCATCAAAGACCAGTAGCAGATTTCATTGCTCAAACTTTTGGCTTTCAAATAAGGCCAGGCACTTGAATATTGAGCCGCTTGGAATTTTGTTTTGTATACCATGCTGATAGTAAAAATAAAATCAAAAATACAGATTTTAAATTTTCTGTAAGTAAAATTTCAGTAAGTTTGGTATTCTTAGCCTTTCTATTCATAACTGCGTAGAATATTTGGCCTGCATCTCCTCATTTAGCTTGTGACTATTAACAAGAAGTTATCAAGCCCCGCATTGGGCCTTTCCATTTTCTGTGGGCAGGAGTATAGTATTGAAGGATTTTACGATTTTTTTCGCAGCCATAGTAATATGATTTTTCACATATGCAACACGTTTTTTTTTGCTAGAGAGTCAGATCGAGATTTTCCCCACCTCTAATTGTTAAACAGTGGGATAAAAGGAGCAGTTGCAGTAGATACAAAGAAGTTGTTGAAAATTATAATTTTGTTGGCTGACTTCATCCCAACAAGAGTTCGGGAACAGGTGGGTATGTGAATTCAACAGTCTGCAGGTTTGACTAGAGGGTTACTATTCGTGGATTCCTTCATTCGGCCATTATCCTAGCAACAAAGGGGTTGTGGATTAATAACACAATATAGTATACACACTAACACGAAAAAGCCCTATGTTTGTTGTAAATAATGTTAACAGTGATGTAACTATTATATTACTCGAGTATCTGGCTAGTTACGATTGGTGAGTTGTGGGTACTCGAAAAATTTAACGCTCAGGGTCTGTTATTACTGTCACTCTTGATACCAGCTTTACGACCCTCTGTTAATTAGCTTAGGAAATTCATTAATTAAGCCCTAGAAATGCGTATCACCGCCAGGACTATCAGCATATTGTTGTGGTGGTCACTCACCTGATACAACATCATGTTCCACGGGGTGCGGAGTCCGTGGAGATGCCCGGGACCAGCGGCCCTCCTGGGGATCTGGGCGCTGGTGCTACTGCAACCCGCCTGGCACTCGTTCTGTAGTCCAGCCAGCGAACACTCGCCTTTCTGACGGCTGCGTCTCCTTCCACCTCCGAATTTTCCCGGGACTCATTGCTAGAGACCCGGAAAATTCGCGGGTTCATTTCGTGGTATGCTAAATTCAAATAATTATACCTTAGTGCTGCTTCTGTCATTGGTTCACTGTTAATCTGGAGGACTGAGGGCCAATTAGAGACCCTCACTCGTAGAAGTGTCGAATCACAGGCCACCCGGTCGAGACGACTCACAAGTCAGCAGCCAATGAACAGTTGGCATTTGCCCGAGTGTGTAGAGGATATTGGAGTCTATCCTGGAGGTCATTGAACCCGCGAATTTTCCGGGTCTCTACTCATTGCACAGTGGTGGCACTCGTCTGTGAACATGTGACGGGGACGGCTGCATCTCCTTCCAGCTCCAAGCCCGCTCGCCACTCGTTGGGTAGTGGACGCAGCGAATACTACTCGCCCAGGTGCCTACTCGGTCTGCGATTCGTGTTGTGGCTGGTGTCTGCGACTCGGGGCTCCTCTCCTGGCGTACATCACAGCTCGCCAGTGCCCTTCCTCCGGCACGTTTCCCCGCTGCGACTCGCTCGGCAGTCCCGGCCTGCAACCCGCTTGGAGCGGCAGCTGACTGGCTGACACAACGTACACCCCCCGGCACGGACTGTTACACTGCTCGTCTTCATTAGCCTGGGCTGTGGTACATCCACAGACCCGGGCTCAAGCTCGACCGCATCATCGCCCGAGCTTCCACCAAGCCCCAGTCAGGTTTTCAAATCAAAGGTGCCCGGGATAAACTGTCATGGTCGCACACACCTTTAAAATTTTTCCAAACTGCCAAAGCTACATTGTTATCGGCAACTCTAACAGGTCTCCAACTTCACTATTTGTCATGCATGTCTATGCACACTCCAGTTAAGTTAAAAACATACACTAGACCATTTGGATACTCGCGCATCTTTACCATAAATGTAGGTTGTTTGGTGATGAATATCTGGTGTGTGTTAAAATAACAGACTGACAAGTTGAAAATGACATAGTCAGGTTTGCAAGTATCGATACTACAGTGAAACCAGTCTTTAATCCAGCACGTTTGAAACTATGGCCATGTCACATTCACGGGAATACCAAATGCAAAAGTGTAAAATGTGAAATTCAACCCGCTGGGAAATGGGAAAATCTGTACTGAAATTTAATCTACAGTAATGGTAAACTCGGAGCAATCTGAAAATGTTGGCAACACAGTAATGTCACCAGGGTCAACAGACAGGATCAACCAGAAAAAATCTTAACATGAGCTGCTTGATTGGTGCTGGATTACAGAATGTGTGGAACCATAGAATGCCAAACTAAAGACTTTACTGCATCATCTGCAAGGCTGCATCCCCATTAAACTGTTGAAGTGATATTGTTATTGAGGAGTAAACATGGAAACTTACTTTTGTAATGTCAATGTTCAAATAAATCAATGACTTATTTTTCTGGTTAGTTACCACATCATGGATATTCATTTTTTTATATATACTTGTGCTTACCTGTATGTAATTTTTTTTTGTATTTAATAATTATTTTGTGTTTTTTAGGTTTCACACTTGAAAATTACATCAGCCCAGACTTGGCTAATGTCACTGTAACAGTTCTGTCAGGTTCTGTCAGAGTTGAAAAGGAACAGCATATGACCGCACAGAGATACAATAATGCAACATTCATAAAGGAGCAGATACTAAATGCAGGGCAGAGTACTGCAGTACCAAGTGGCACATTCCACAAAGTTCATACCATTTCTGCAGGACCATCAAGTTACATGTACATATACTTCAATGAAACCAAGCAGTTAAATGAACAGTCAGGGAATAATGAAGAACCAGACAGTAACAAAACTGTGGAACCAGGTATTTTTGGTTGTGTATTGAAGGAAATAAGAGGTTTTATCAGAAATGTTTTTAAGGCTATTAACTTTATTATAAATGCAATATTGAATATTATATTTTCTGTTCCAATGGATGTTGGTACAAAATTTTAATGTTTTTTTATTGTTTATAAAGCATGAGTGATTTTACTTAGCTTTCTCTTTGAGATTGAAATGTTATTTAGGAACATCTATATTGTGCTTGAAAATATATTTTGTGTTTATATTATTTTCAATGTGTAATAATGATAATGTAAACTTTTCCTGTCCAGTACCCATTGTTTTTTTATATGTATTGGATACGTTAATATTGACAGTTCTCGTGTGATAAAAAATATTTGCATTGCTAAGATTGTGTACGTGTATTGTTTTATGTATCACATACAATGTGGTACTTACTGAAATGATTTATAAATGATAAGTGGAAACCCAAAATATTTTTTTGTGATGAATATGGTACTTTTTACTTGTTTTCAGTCTTGTCCATAATGAGGATGTTAGTTGGCTCCACTAATTGCCAGACATTTTGCATTTATGTTATCCCTGCCTAAAGTGGTAATTCCTAGGTAATGTTCCTTTTAATTGTAAAGGTGTATAAAACCTTGGAATAAAATTATAATTTTGTAAAATAGTATTTAGTGAGTACTCTGTTGGGGCATTGTGTATTATTGCTGTTCAAGCACTTATTCTTATTTATCACATAAGAGTTAAAAGAGTGCATCCATCACCGTCTGAGTTTGTCAGACATAGGATTGAGGATTGGAGGTGACTACACAAAAGTTTTGGTGCTCAACTGGATTAGACATCCATACCTTGGTTGAAGCTTTACTGTGAGAAATGTTGTCACACATAATTATTTCATAGAATCATGGAGAGTCATTGAAAATGGAGTTAAACAAAGTTTTCTCTTGCTTCTACCAAACAACTTGGCAGCCTATTTGGTTGCATGTCTGAACCTTTTATTAGCAGTGAGGCTAGGAGGGATCCAAGTTTTGTTCACTGTAGTGGGGGATGACTGCTATCCCTCCAGACATTTGGATACTACAACAGTTGGTAGTCACTTGGTTTCTTCACAAAGTCACTTTTGATCACTACATTTTGATTGTGTCACTTTTTACCAGTTACGAAATTGTTGCATGTACCACATTAATGTACAATTAACAGTTGTTTAGTTTTTGTTTAATTTTATTATTTTCAACAAATGTCAAAGGTCATAACCATGTGTCTAAATATATGTCATTTCTTGCCCAACCGTGATTTTTCACGGTTTAGCTATCGAACAAATGTGTTTGATCGTGTAGTTATAAACCCAATTTTGCATTTAATGAGCCATTTATTATTATTATTATTATTATTGTAGTATTGATACTCCTAAATATACTCTATTCATGATACTTGCTTTGTTTTATTTATTGCTCAGTTTCATGTTACTCAAAAACACTCGGATGTAAGATAAATCAAAACACTAATGAACGATGAAACAAAATTGGTTACCGATTGTATTATGTTCAGTGTAGTAGTTCTTCGTAGTACAGTTTTCTGAATTCTTATATTTTATTATTCATTAATTTTTTCCACATCTCTTAAAATTTGTAATTTTATTTTAGACGTAACTTTTCTCTTGCAGTCATAGTAATGTGAACTTGTTTAAAGCCAATTACTGAAAGTCCACATAACTTAGTTGTTGTTTCACTTTACCATGAAAATGTTTTACATGAAACCTGGTTGTCACTGATAACCAAATAACTTTTGGCGCTGCCTCGCAGTGCACATAGCAGTTTCCAGACACACTTGTAAAAATAACATTAATGAAGAGAAAATGAGAAAAAAAGTTAGAGGTTGAAGAAGAAAGGGCTTCAGAGGAAATACAGAAGAGAAACTTGATGAAAGAAAGAGCATCAATTGCATCTGAAAAAGAAAAGCTTAAGAGTTTGAGAAAACATGACGAAGAAAGAAGCAGCATTACAGGAAAATTGTTTGAAGTGGCAAGTATAAGATTAAAAAAGGCTTGTCGTGAGGGGGGTTTTCGGGTCGGCATAAATAGAGATCTTGGGCACCACCACGTGGGTGGGCACGTGGACCTGGCTATTGAATCTGTCTCTGAGCCGTAACGTGGCCCATGGGGAGCTAGGCTCGATTTCCCCCTGCGCGGATACACTGGAACTTACCGGGCACGCTATGTTATCAGCGAAGACAACTGCCAGTGGGATCTTGAGCTGCCCCACACATCTCGGTCTCTGTACTGGGAAGCTCGTGGTCGAGAGATGAAAGCAACTGAGTCAGGGTGACTATTCGGGTTTATTGATGCCAACACGTACATTGAAAAGACTCTGAGTAATCACACAATGAGGAGTTGTTACGTACAAAATAGTTAATGTTGCCAACGGCAAGTAGTCCAGCTTAAATGCTGACCAGGACACAGCGTGGCCTGGCCCCCGAAAGTACAAAGATCGTCGTGATATCTAAAACCCTCCAGAGAGTTTTAAACATTTGGGTAAAACAGTCTACCACCGGGGTAGGTCTTGAAGATGAATAGAAAAATTTTAAAGATATGCAACGACGGCACATGTTAACAAGTTGAAGTCAATGAATGAGGTGCGGAGATGCTCCCTACTCCGGATGGCGAACGGAAGAGGATGTCTATTGACCCAGGGTGTCATGGCCGCAGGAAGTGGTGCATTTACCGTTAGTCGATTAATATAGCAAAGTAAATATACATAACATGTTTAAACCTTTCAAAAACTACACGTTAATTTAGGATTAATTACTACATATTACAATTATTTATTAAGTTCATTATTTTTAAAGGGGAAGACTTCACCGCCCAACTGAGGGTGCTGCTCTGTCTTCATAATTAGCTGAAAACAATTACCCTGGGGAAAAAGATAGAAATAGTAAAAGAAAACCATACTTATTAATTTGAATAAATTATAAATGGTATGAGGCGAGAGGAGAGGGGGTTGGCAGCGGCGTGAGACACATCGGGCTTAACCCTGGTCGACGTCAGGCTGTGGCTCAGGACATGGAGAAATAGTAATAGAAGCTATGCTTGAGGATGTGCATAATGTAAGACAATATTCAGCTAATCATTGAAATAAGTAAATAAAAAAAATATATCAAATAATTTTTTTAGAAAGCTTATGAACAATTAAATTAAAATAACAGTAATGTAATCAGTTCTTGTGTTGTGTAGAAAGTATTATTTATTCATCTGGAATTTTGAAAAGCATAGTGGTGTTCAAGAGACTGGAATTAATCTAACAGTCCTATGAAATGTCACTGGAGTAGGAAGTTGCTATGACTGCATGAACTAAATCAATTAATTTAAATATATTTTATTATTCTAATTTTAACTCCTGAGGTTTTTTTTAAATTAGTATATTTATGATTAAAGTTTTTCCTAGTTTCTTTTGACTTTGCTTATAATGCTGTAAAGTCGGTTTACGGACGATAATTTTACGTGATAACGTCATAAGAAAACATTGATGAAAAATTGCATACTTTATAATTTTTAAATATTATTTACAGTTTTTGCAAATTTAATTTAAATAATTTGTTTAAATATAATCACGAACAATTAGTTAAAAAGCCCGCCTTAACCTGTTTGATATTATAGAATTTCTTGCATGGTGGTTTGCCAGTTCTTGCACGCTCTGCTCAGGCGGAACGTGACAATTTTTCGTGCATGCAGCCGGCGTTCATCAATTTATAAGAAGTTATCACGTAAAAAAAACAGCATTATTATAATCATTGCAACAAAGAAAAGCACAACATGAACTTGTGTACCTTCAAAGAATGTTTCTGAGCTTTTTATTTAACATATATCTTCCTATACATATTTATTATTGTTTGTAATATTTATTCCATAATTTTTTAAATTATTTTGAAAGATAATCCCTTTGTCAAAATTTTAAATGTTCAGATATTAGTTTTTGTAAGCCATTTTGACAAATGGTTAGTTGTCACTTTTTGGTCACTTTTGGAAACTAGAAAGTCACTTTCTTCAATACTTTAGGGGAGATAAACTACTTTGAGGCCTGTTATAGTTAATTCCTTCAACAGCCCTGATTTGTGACCTGCAATTCTGGCCATAACATCATGAAATGTAAAGCTCAATAAAACATGCATAAATAAATAGCAAGACATACCATTGGAAAAAAAATATATGTATTTTTCCACATCACAAGTCATTTACAATATTAACTATAGAAGTATTTTAAAAAATACATTTTAGATCAGCATGCATCATAAGCTACAAAATTTCTATGTTTAGTTACATAAACTGGAATGTGAAAGATTTTAACAGTTAACTATTAGAACAGTATTTCTGAATATCATATATGTAAAGCTTTTAGTGTTAACAAAGTTAACCAAATAGACAAACATCTACAGATTATGCTTAAAGCAAAAGTAACAGGTACAGACATTTATTTTTCCTCCAACAAAGAAAGGAATGCAAAATATTGATTTAAGTATGATTTCCACAAGCCTGGATCCATGACATATGCATGCTATATAGTTTATAAATAGCTATTAAGACAGCACTTTTAAATGCACAAGCACTCCCTAGTAGTGTAATACTAGTGTAAGAAAACTATAAATGGTCACCAAAAAATTTCTTGAATGTAACAAGCTTTTTAGGATATGGTGAGCCAATCAATAGCATGCAAATAATATTAATATCTACCATCAAATGGTTAAATTTTAAGTAATAATTAAATTATATAACAACTGATAGGAACAAATATAAATAATGTTTTACATTTTCATTTAAAATCCTTGGAAACAGCCATTTTTATAACTACAAAACATTTTTTCCCCCCATCATTGCAGTATAATAAAGTATTTAAATTACCATATTTTACCATCTTATACTATTTATAGGATAACTTTTACTTGGGGTCATATACAATTCAGATCAATTTAATTTCAACAGATATAGATGAATATGAATTGCTTGCTAAATAACAACTGTTTTATTATAAAACATAAAAAAATCTAACCTTACATTATAAATAGTGAAAGGTTATGTTATGTTTAAGTAGAATATAAAAAACAAATGTTACCTCTACAACAAATCACAAAAGGTTAGGTTTTTATAATTTTGGATAAGGGGTTGTAAACAGAATATTTAACAGGCACCTAGGTTGTTTCAAAAGATAATTTTAATTAATTTAATGTATGGTAACAATATGTTTAATAAACAAAATGATTTTTCATGATAACACCAAATCTTAAATGATATACCTATATAAATATTCAACACTGAATACATATACAACTATAATACATTAATTCCACTATACTTGACTGGAACTACATATCTTTAAATAAAAGATCAACCTGAATGTGACAAATAGCTTACCAAAGGAAGTTAAATACAAACAACTTTTATTTCAATTGTAACAATGTCACCAAAGCAAAAAAAAATTACGCTTGCTTGCTTTTATGCTGCCAAACACTATACAATTATGATACTTTTTTTTGAGCAATTCTACACTTTCTTGGAACTAGTTTTGTAGTGTAAGTTAATGCATATATTGGGTCTTACCTTTAAAGTATGATTTAATTATACATATTACACAGACAATAGAGATTTACAGTTTTTCGAGATAATGCAAATTCATGATTTATTAAAGTGAACGTTTACATGACAAGAGTACTGCATTACAAATAACATTTCACAAGCAATGTTACAATTTGTCAACTTAAGAAATTTTAGCTAACACAAAACAACCATAACACTACTTGTAGAGCATTTACAATTTACACGAAAGAACAACATACTATAATTAGAATAATTTTCATTAATATTTGGTAATTTATTCAATTTTGTTTGCAGTGGTAATGAGGATAAGGACAGTATCACACTATTCAATGAACAAATGTAAGAAAAAAAAGTTATCTCCCATAATAAATCTCAAGGGAAATACTTGAGTCAGGTAACGTTAAATACTGTGCAAGCATGAATGGGTTGGAAATGTTGAAACTGATTTACTGTAGTGTTTACAAAATTGTCACCACTACCATGTTTTCCTTGGCATAGTTTGATCTGGGCTGCTCTACATCATCTAATTTGATAACGGAAGAAAGAGCGGCATCTGGGCTATAAACACGACTGTACGTTTGCTGCCAAACAAAAAATGCTCTATGCTATGCGATAGACCTTACAACCCATCTAGAACAATTTGTTTCTGACTCCATGATGCTTTTGTCATGGCCATGTGCTCGCTGAGGTTGTTTTTATTTTATGGCACAAAGTGGCATTATTTTTAGCTGAAAGTGATATTATTTTACGAAGTTATTTTGCATATTTACGTCAATTTTGACCCAAATATTTACATCTTTCTTTTCAAAATACTAATAGAGTCATGTAATTTAAACAGCACACAGCTTATCACTCGTACCAGCATTATAAAGTAATGCACACGGAGCAAAATTATATCTAAATATACTATACTACAATAAAAAATGGCATAAATCTACATTTGGCCAAAGAATACAAAATGTTGATTTTTTGGAAATTTTATTTGGTAGAAGGTGACATAATTGTTGGAAGGAACTAAATTCTGAATTTTAAAGCTTTTATAATTTTATTAAGTTAAAAACTACATAACTTGTAACTGGAGGCTTGGTGTACAAGTAAAACCTCTATCGTATTTCAGGGAACATGTCCAGCCTTTGCTTTAGGTTAGAACTAACCTCAAAAATGTCTAAGTGCAGAAACAAAATAAAAACCTAACCTCTAAAGTTGGCAGGATTATAAATACCTAAGAGAATAAAAAAAGCACTTCTTAATAAATAGCCTGTTTTTCCTAAAAAATATAATTTTTTTAAAAATTTCTTTAATATCTTAACCGTTCATCCTGGGTTAATCACATCTTTTAAAGGCTGAGTCATGATCACAAGTTACATGAACACCAGCAAGTTGTACATCACAATAATAGTAAAGGTTTCTTTCCTTTATATACCAGTAACAATATGTACTCTATTTGCAATGATTTATAAACATAGCAAAATTCTTAAATACGTAGCATCTGGCTGCTTTAATTCACATAGTTTAGTACTGAAGAGTATTATTGATTTTGCCGGTGATGTGTTTTTTAACAACAGTGATGATGTGGATGGATAAACACCAAATAACAGTCAGAAAAATAATATATGCAAACATTTTTCATTGTTTTCATGCAATTTTGGAACCCACATTATCATTTAAATTGATGTAAGTTAATTATTAAACTGTCTTTTTGCAGTATTTTATAAAAAGTGAAAAATGGCTGAAATTAACGTAAAAAAATTGCATTATCGCAAATGCAATAAATGCATATTCCCAGTCATTAGTCATGTGAAAAAAGTGTTGCAGAACTTTGAACAAAATCTCTATACTTTTTGCAAATGTATGCAACTATTTTACTTTATATAGAACATGAACAGAGAGGGCAATATAAATGTATGTTAACATCCCTTTTAAGTAGTTTTCTTAACTGCAGAGACGAATGTTTTCAACCCACGTTTGCTCATAGCGACATGTGATACCATTCTTATACAGATATAGATATTACCTTTGACATGCAATATGTAAGTATTGATTAAGTACATGTTTACCAACAAATATATATCTCAAAGTGTTTCATGTATTGTAACCAAATTTATCGTGTGTGCAGGATGTTAATAAATAAAGTTACTTTTAGTGCATTCAACCAGTTACTGCTATGCAACACAACAGGATGTCCACATTCTGGAAAGTCAGGAAAAATTCATGAAAATTGATTAGTGATAAGTAATTTGAGAGGAAAATGACATGCTCCCGTCTGCCATCACCCAGACAGTAAGAGCATTTTGTTTAAGGTGTTGTTTTAGTGCATACAGTGTTTTATCGCATAATCGTCGCACATTTTATACTAAAATAAAGTTTGAAAAGTAGGGGTGCGATGTTTATGCCAGAGGAAAAAAAATGTTAGGTAAGTTATTCAAAACACAAAACCCATTCATGGAAAGTACATTTATTTAAAAATGAAGTATAAAAGAGCACACTAAACAATTTAAATTAATAAGTTATGCAACAAAAATATTTCTTCAACTTTAAATAGAAAAACAAAATCTGTGACCAGAATGTGAGCCTGAACGAACGCATAACTATCGTCGTAGTACACACTTACCATGAAAGAGTGTGGGCCATCAGATGTAGTTAACTCGGCACCCGACAGAGTGCGCGCATTGCATGCAATCGGCAAGATATTGATATTCGACTACGTGTGCGCGCTCTATACGGGAAGCAACATAATCAAACATGAATGACGCCAACTAGCGCTGGCTACATTTTTGTAAGTGGTAACACTGCGGCGACGCAAACGAACAGATAAAGGTTATAACGTTTAAAAACGTCTTTAAAAGAAAATGTACACATCAGACAACTTCGTATATCCGTTAAATAAGTAAGGAGTAATGGCTTGATAGATATTATATTTCTACTTTAAAATACATTGTTTTATACGGAATAAATACCCACACAAAGCACTAGGAATCTAATAGCGGGACCAAAAACATCATGTGACGTTTACGCGAGTTTTTTTAATCCAAATTTTGACGCCCTAAAATATAGGTGCGACGATTATGCGCGTGCAACGATTATGCGACAAGAGGGTAGTCATGAACACTATAAAATGGCTAATGAAAGTTTGTAATAATTTTCATTTTATAATTCTATGATGCATATGGAGATGGTGGAAGTAGGATTTTCTTTGTTGCTTTCAGAAAACTGCAAAATACATATATTATAAAAATAAAAAAGGTATGGAAATTTGAAATTTGAAATTCTCATTAGGAAAAGCCAGAGAAATTTTATCAAAGATTTGTGTGGACACCCTGAACCACGAACACCTTTTACTTTGGTAAAAGTGAAATACCACACATGCTGATAATTCCTCCATATATTACTACAATAATAATCAATTTACAACAATGTACAGCACCAGTATATACAACACCATTAAGATTTAGCAATTATAAGAATATGTGGATGCTTAATTAAAGCTCTTATAAATGGTATAATTGGGATATAGGCAGCCCCCCTACTTTTACTTAAAATTAATCATTCAAAATCTGAATGAACAAATGATAGAGTTTGGTTTGGTTAGGTTATATATCACACGGTTATACACAGAAGCTATGCAACTGCCAATATTATAATGGGCTTTGAACCACTTGGGAGCTAACTCAGTTTTCATAATTCTGAGCCATGCCAGGATATTGGGACTGAGCTCATGATTCGCTAGTGACCACTGCATCCAAGGACACAGTAGAGGATACATTTTCATGTTATAGATGCAGTTTGTTCCCAGAAAAGAAATTCAGAATCCTAATTAAGGTTGTACCACAAAGTTATATACAGAATAGAGCAGAAACAATTACACGGTTAAGAACTTAAAAATCAACACACTTACAGATAACTGAATAATAACAAACAAAATGGTGATACATAATGTTTGTAGGTAAATTTATACATATGAAATACCTACATCTCTACACTTTGGCTGACTTTTTGCAGGACATTCAATGGAATTAGTTTGAATTTGAGCTGTGCAAAAATTAGGAAGATACCATGGCACTTGAGTTTTCCCCTCTCCTTCCCCACTCGACTTATCTTGTTCCTCCTCTATTCTTCCACCGCATGCACACAATTGATATTTTTGGGTACATAAGAAGCGGGCTTAGCTGTCTCAGCCCGCACGTCGTCGTCTATGAGAAAGACGCAACACTTTGTCCCAGCGAGGTTCTTCGGGTGAGTTGTGGCAAATTATTAACTTGAGAGTTTCACTGTTGGTGTGTAGTGGCCACACCTTGAGTATGTGGTTTGGACTTATGTCTCTTTCTCTAAATTTTCTGTTCCAGCCACCACTGACAATTTTACGTCTGGGTTACTTGTGTTTACGGGCTGCACACCGTTGTAAATGACTGCCATGATTTCCCGCAGTTCCTCCTGGAGGCACTTGTATTATTTTCATGTTTTTGGTATGTTACTCCTTGCTTTCTCGTCTTCCACTTCTTTCACTTTTGCTTAGTGGTCGATGGAAAATTTTGTAAAGACAAAGTAAATCTCGTCCAGTTTTGAGTGATTGGGCAGCATTCTATAATCTCCATGTATTACTGCTCATAGTTTTATTAGAGCTGTAAACGTATACAGTTTAGCTTTATCTATAAATAATCATATAACAATAACCACATAATATAATTTTATCCTGTATCTATTGAGTTAAAGTTCCATTATCTTAGAGAATTCTTTTATATTGAAACAGCTATAGCTTGTACTTTGGCTGGTTGTGTAAATTCTTAATTAAACACACACTTTTAAGACTTCAGGTACAGTTTGATGCTTGCTGAATGTTTGACGATAGCTTACCCTGCTGCATCTTCTACACACTTATCACGTAGTTCTTTGCCCCAGAAGCCATGTATGCTTATGAGCATCAGAACTGTCTTTTAAGCTTAAATGTTTTTTTCACATTTTACATAGTACTTTTCTAGTTACGTTAAAGTTTGAAGAAGTTTAATTTCAGATTTTCGCTCAATCTTTTACTTTCATCCAAAACAAGGTTTAATAAATCTGCACCAGGCGCAAAGTACCAAAGATATAAAATGTGTCCTTAGAGGTGTTTCGCTGTCCTCTTTGTGGTTCCCCCCCCGACCCTCTGTCCTTCCCCTCTCCTCTTCTGTCTTAGCGCATACGTACTAGTGTTCTGTTAGTCCATTTTTTTTGTTTTTCTATGTTTGTTGACCATATTCCTGTTATGGAATATTATGTGGTGTTTAGATCCTGTTGCCAACAGCAATTTTTTTCTTAATTTGTGATTTTTTCTTTTGGGTTTTTGTAGTTTTCTTCTACAGACATACATGTGTTTAGCAATGTCGTATGTCCAAAAGCTTACATCAAGTCACTGAGTGTCATGTTTGCTTATAAAAAGCAGCTTGGATTCAGATTAGTAGTAATATAGTCTTATGTGGGTCCAGAGGTCACGCTGAGGTACGTTATGGCAGCGCCGTAAGTCGAACTTAGTTTGCAGTCTGGCATGTGGTGGACATGTCCCTAACGTAAGTGTCCTTGTCTCTTGTCTAAATTTTTTTTCGTTTCCACGTTTATCAATTTCAGTTTGGCTAAGTGTTGTTTAGGCTCGCGTGGCTGTCAATGCAAATACTTTCTGCTTTTTCTCTGCCATGGCAACCTCTCGAGTTGCCCTTGTGAATTGCTGTTTAATACTTCTTGGTTCGCTGCTTAAACAGTTAACTGAGTTAACTACATGTCTATTGATCATTGTTTTTTGATCCCTACTGCGACAGCTATTTTAGAGTATCTTTAGGAGTTCCAGTTTTTTCCCTGGATGATACATACACACACGCAGGATAATCTCTGTGGTTCACATATTTTAAAAACATATCAATTTTTTGTTAATGTTTTAAGTACAATTTTCATTAAGGGATAGACCCCTTTATAATATTTCTTGTGTGTTTGCTGTGTATGTATCCAAATTTTATTTAACCTTCAAGTCATACGAGTGATACATAACTATCACTGTCATTGTATTGTTATGCTCATAATGCACATAACTGAAATTGCATCACATTATCATGTAACAGTTTTGTTAACCACTGCTCTTTTTTGAGAAAATAACTTTTCTATACATGGGCTTAGAAATTGACAATACTGGTCATTAACACATCAAAACACACTCTTTGTGTCCATGTACTAGAACGTGGTTCCATTCCTGTGCCGATTAATCATCTGGAGTCCAACTCAAGCAGAATTTGTAACCTACTGGGTTTGGAGTAGATCCAATATGTTGCAAATCTAATTATGTAATCTTTTTGGACTCCATGCTTGTGCTTTAAACCTAAATATGCATCATCAATTTAAATACTCCACTGCCTACTAGTACAATAACCAGTCCCAACTCTATGTGCTTTAGTTGTTGGTGAGAATTGAAGTCTATTGTGATTGAGTATGCACCAGTATACTTAAATTTCTTCTTGAATGTAACTTGTTTACACAGCGTGATTTACATGAGCACATATATTCTACATGCTAACACAACAAGCGAACATGGAGACCATTCACAGTCTTGGAAATAAGACATGAAAAGTAGCAGAAACGTTCTTCATACAACTGCCATTGAAGTCTGCAGTTGGGAAACTCAAAAATACAAATGAGAAATGAATGACCAGTATGATCTTCAAAGTATGGCCCAAGAACACCAAATGCACTAATTGAGGATTTCATAATGCCCAGTCTCTACAGTTCTCTTTGCTGCCATCCATTTTGGTAAAAAATGTGCCATACATCTTGGTGAAACAGAAATTGATTGTTCAAATTTTTAAAGGTTACAATTTTAAAGTTCCAATTAGATGTATAATTTGATTTTAGGGGTAAAGTGAAGTTTGATTCAATGGCAACAAGTAGAATGTCAAGGGCTATACAGAAATAATGAATTAGACCTGCGTTCACAGTTGTGACTTTTGACACAGGAAAGTATTACTCCTGATTAACTTGCAAAGATTTTGCTTGACTAACTGAGCAAGAGCATAGAGGTCATTAGAGAAGGATGGGCGTGAACTGGTTAGATGTAGATGCGATGGAATGCATTGTGGGGGAAACAAGTTTGTCTCGAGAAACATGTGGTCAACGAGGAACATTTCTGAATTCAGTATCGTTTAATATGCCCGAACTGTTCAACTTCCTTGGGAGTCAAAATGTCATTACAAAACATGCTATGTTATAGTAGTAGGATCATTGTTTACGAATAACATTTAAATTGCCAATGTTCAAAAGTTTTCTGACCAATGCTAAATGACTACATAGGGCTGTAAACCACTTAAACCACAAATGTTTATTTTACCACACCTTAAAATGCCAGTATGACAAGGTACTTTAATAAAAATCAAAGTATTTCTGTCCTAACTTATACACTTTAATAATTTAATTACCAAACCAGTAAATCATAGACTAATGGTAATGCAAGACACTGAAATGTTAGTAGTTTAGAGTAATGGTAAACTGTTAGAAATCTTGGATGCTTGAGTGAGATTAAGTGATATATTACATAACACAGAGTTGGATAGTAACTAGAACTCTGTAAATTAATCTCTGATCTTGGTAACATCAAATTTATAATACTTGCCAACTTACTGTGCACGGGGTTATGAAATTTAATCCTGGATGCATATTGCATTTTTGGACACAAGGTAACATAACACTCATTTTAGAAGCTGCCTCAAAAAACTTAATTAGCGGTAGAGTTACAACATAACATAAAAAAATAATTACCACATCATTTAAGGACGCAAAAACGTCCAAATTTTAAAATAAAATGCATGAAAACAGAGGGCTGCTGTTCACAATATAAAACAGACTGTGATAAATATTACAGTATCCATTTTTATGCTTTAAGTAGAGTAAATATTCCTTTTTAAAAGCTGAAATATTTTTTTTTCATTTAAGTACCACTGTAAAAGTTTTATGAACTTGGCCACTGTAAAGTTCTCAATTCAAGAACTCCCATGCAGGCATTTGTAATATTTATTACAAACTGTTCAACAAAAGTTTCCAATGGGGCATACCTAAGCGTTTTCACATACCCAAAGCTTTGGACAAGCTTTTTTCCACCTGTCATAACTCATCATCAGTGAGAACAAGTTTAATATGCCTTGTCAGAGGGAACTTCACATTGCCTCCAGAACAATGACCTTGGAAGTCATCAGTCGATAATGAGAACACCATTGCTCCTGCAAATTCTCCATTCACAATATACTCGGCCTGAAAAAAAAAATTGCATTTAATCAATATCATGTGATAAATAGTAAAGAATTATTACCACTGTTAATGACAACTAACTAAACCGACAAAATTGGGTTTCACTTAAGTAACAACAGTACAAAATAAACAAAACAATATTACCTTATAGGCTAGACTCTGTTCATTTTCATATGAAATCCAGTCTTTGGTGTTAAATGCATATGGGACTCTACTGTTTCCATCAAAAACCACTGAGGCATCTCCATTCTTGAGAAACCAGCACACCTGATCATAGGAAATATATCCATTACTTCCAACTGAACCAATCCCAGTTGCTGGTGCACGTAAATTGTGGTTGTTTGGATTCAATAACCTGAAAAATAATCATGTATAGATAATAATATGAACCAAATTTTCAGTTATACAATCAAACTTCTTTAAACTTGCCACAGTTTCACAAGAGTAGAAACATGCATTATTTATCAACAATTGAAACCAAAATAATTTTTAAAGATAATGTTGATAACATTTCAAATATCAACATTCATTACAAATGATTAAAGAAACATGGTGAAATTACATTATTCAATGACAATTTTGAAAATAGTTGACATAGTTCCCAGGAAAAAAATTCTGTAGAACACATTTTGTCTGCATTTTATTGAACATTAAAACGCATAATTCTTTGTTAGATGGCCATTTTTTTAGGTTTCTTTTTTTTAATTGTTTGGGCTCTATTGTATTTCATATGACTTAGCTGCTTTGACGTCTATTGCTGCTGTTCTACTGTTTAAAAGGTGAAATATTGTAAATATGGTTTAAAAATTCAAAAATAACTTCTTCTGATCACATCAGTCCAGTGGGAGACAAATGATTATAAAGATCATTAAAGTGCATCACACTTTCTTTTGTTGACTGTTTCATTAGTTATGTCACTTCTTTTATATGATTCTGAAGATGAAGCTTTTAAACCTTATTCTATTAATATATTTTTAAAATATTTGCATGAAGTTGGTGTTTCTACTAACTGCATCACAATCACAAATGTCAGCTACTCTTCTCAAAGCACTGTAAGTAATTCTAGAAAATACAGATGGCTAGGGAGGGTTTTCTCTACTGTCTAGTGTGTGTTCATTACTTCAATCATTTGTCATCACAATCATTCCTTGTGAAAATATTCTCCAGTGCTTCCTGATTTACTCATGCCTTATCTTCATAACCATAGACAGTTACAATACTAGTTTCACAACCCCAAACAGGAACAAAGCTGATCACAAAAACAACTTGATAAAATATGTATATGAAACTATACATACTAATGAATCAGCATTACCAAAAACATTACCTAACATGATGAATGCAAGTGCAGAACATAAATTATAATGTAAGCTTATCTATCAGCTCCCAGCGAACATATCAGTAGTTTATAGATTATATAAGAGCTGTCCTAAGTATGTGCAGCTTTCCAGTTCCTGTAACCATCACTGACTATCACTAATTATATGCACAAGATAAAATGGCACATGGTCCTGAATGACAGACACACAAATAAAGATACATTGATAAAGATAAAAATAGTAAATTTAAAAAAAAAATAGTAAAATATAAATCAAACTAATTCATCTTCAGCACAGAGAAACCACACATAAATATCAGTGAAACAGTTAAATCATCTTCTAGTGAAAATCAGATGGCTGATCGTATTACAGCAAGACTAATCAACTCGTTCTGGAAAAAAAAGAATACATACATTAATGTTATAAGGCCTACAAGATCTTATGTGTTAGCTCCGAAGTTAAACGAGGCACGAGTGTGAGACGAGTTTGCCTCACAAAGCCTCTGTCACAGAATAAATAGCTTTGCCTCCTTTTAGCCCATTGGCCAATCAAATATACGCTATACTTTTATCCATCCTAGGTATGTTGTACACCTTTTAAGAAAATATACATAAAAATATACCAACTTACGAGAACGTGTGTCCATATGTTGGCAAACCAATCATAATTTTCTCTTTTGGCATTCCTTTTAGCATCCAGTAGTTAACTGACCAGTTTATATTCAATGTCAGAAAGTACCCTTCATCTCCCATCTGTGGATAAAGTGGTGCATTATATCCAGTCACTGGTAGATACCAGATATAAAAATGATAATCATATGTCATGATACTGATGAAGTCTACGGACCTGAAACACATCAACCAAACAATCACAAAATGTTTACAAGGTTTACAGATCATATAAATATCTAGCGTACCACTAAAATAAAGTTTCTTTTCCTTCCATGAACGAGTAATGAAATGGAGGAGTTCGGGTAAAAAAAGTGATAGATATATATACACACACACGCACACGAAAAAGTATTGAAACCTGGAAAATTGTAATAAAGAATCACTTGGAACTATGCTGGCAAAATGGTTAACAAAAACATTAGACTACAAAAGAAAAAAAATACTAAAACCTCTTTTATGACACAGTTTCTTCAAAGTAAGTACAGTATTTAAATACGTCATTATTTCATTACAATATAGTGCCAAACTCTTAAAATTATTAATGCACACTACAATACTCTGTAAATGCTATTGAGCTACGCAACTTTGGAATATGCCGCTGTGCTTTGCCCTTCACCCCCCCTACTCCCCTTCGCCCTCACTCCGATCTACCTTGCTTCCCTTCAATTCCTTCCCCTAGTGCCTCTGCCATAATTTTCGCACAGGCGCTTCAGCCTGTGTATTTTGGGTATAAAAAGGCTAGGGTGCAAGAGCTTCAATCGGGTTGTGGTCTACAGCAGTGTTAATACGTCTGCGAGTGTCCTGGAAAGGTTCTTCGGGTTAAGTCATAGCATTCTTCAAACTTAAGAGTTTGGTTGTTGGTGTGTTGTGGCCGCAGTTTAAATGTGAAGTCGGACATAGTTTGGTTCTTATAAATTCTTATTTCGGCAGCCACTCAAAATTGTGTCCTGGTTGACTTGTGTTCAGACTGCGGCCATTGTCTTGCGCACCATGACTTTTCCTCAGGTTTCTTTTGAAGTTTACTCGCTTCTTGTCAGTTCCTAGCCTCACGGGTATTGCAATTCATAGGCATTTTAAAGTACTAGTTTTATAAACTCTGAATCTTTGTCCTCTATTAATGTAATTGCATCTTATTTCGCTACGTAAAAATTTTTTTGAATGTTTTAACATAATTAGCTTGCCTCTCTTGTTTTCCGCTATGAGGTTTGTAGAGCAACTAGTGAATTTTGTGAAATAAAAATAGCTAGTTTTTGGCGAACATAACAGCTTGTTATAGTATATTGTCGCGGGTTGAAATTTTGCAGGGTTGTTGAAATCAAATTTAGGGACTTTACTGACGGGACTCTGGGCTGGCTGCTCTGTTCACTCGTCAGCGCAAGTGGCGTGACCATGTAATTGGGGCACGGGGCCGGCGCGGCGCGCTGCGGGCTTGCAGAATTTTGTTTGTTTGTTTGGCCGCGCGCTGGCGCAGCCACGGGCCGCAGTTACTGGGGCGCGCTGTCGTAACAAGCCGCGCGGTGTGGCCTGCACATCGGGGTAGAGGGGGGGTAGTCTTCCCAGATGTTCTAGTTAGTTGTTTAGTAAATTTGACTTCAATAACGAGCTTTTGTTATGCTAGGCGCGGCAGGGCGCGCGAATTTAAGCGCAAGTGATTGGTGACTCGGGGCTCACTCAGGCGGAGGCTATGCGTCTCACCTGTGGTCACGAGTTGTTAGTTCGTTCGTGATGTAGGAATTCAGGCTCACTCAGGCGGAGGCTATGCGTCTCACCTGTGGTCACGAGTTGTTAGTTCGTTCGTGATGTAGGAATTCAGGCTCACTCAGGCGGAGGCTATGCGTCTCACCTGTGGTCACGAGTTGTTAGTTCGTTCGTGATGTAGGAATTCAGGCTCACTCAGGCGGAGGCTATGCGTCTCACCTGTGGTCACGAGTTGTTAGTTCGTTCGTGATGTAGGAATTCAGGCTCACTCAGGCGGAGGCTATGCGTCTCACCTGTGGTCACGAGTTGTTAGTTCGTTCGTGATGTAGGAATTCAAGCTTTCGGGCAGAAGCTATGGCCGACGCCAGAGGCCACGAGTCGTTTAATTTAAGTTAGGTCATAATGTAGTCATCTTCAAGCTTTCGGGCGGAGGCAATGGCCTTCGTCACTAGTCGTTTAGTTATAATTTTTAAAATGTAATGTTCGTTCGGATTTTAAGGGCAGGAGAGGCCCCTACGTTAGTTTTAAGTAATCGATCAAGAAAGGCTTTTCGGAAAATGTGAGTATGGACTTATCTTTGTTTTAATTTTAAGTATTAATTATGATTTGAGGTATTCGGAAGGACTAGGGAAGTGTTTAGTGAAGTTCTCTCATTCTCTCTCTTGTAAGGTCGTTCAATCGTTAAGGAAGTAAAGAGATTATTGTTTTAAATTGTAATCCCGCTATTTAAATGTTCTTTAAAATGATGTTGAGTATTTGACTTTAAGAATAAAATAATTTTAATTAAGTATTATGTTATTTTGCAAAATCTCCTTAGTTCAGCTCTCACCAGACATCCTGTACGGGATGACGAACCTATGATCCTAGGTACAGTAAAGTATTTTATGAAGTTAAGACTAGTTGATGCCAAGCGAGTTGTTTCTATGTAAAGAGCTACGATTCTCGCCCCCCCCCCTCTGAAGGTGGATCGTGACAGAAATGGCGGTGGCACCGGCTAGGTACACGTGACAGAAATGGTGGAGGCGCCGGGTAGGTTCTATTTCTGGAGAGAGAGAGAGGTAGATTTTTATGTTTATTATTAAGTTAGTTTCAGCTTCTGATAGCAGGTTATTAAGAGTTTACTTGAGGAGAGGATTACGGAATTTAATCTAAGAGGAGGAAGTCTTTGAGATTTTTTTTTTTTGACGTAACAGATGTTTATTTGAGGATACTTGTAAGGATAAAGTTTATAGTGATAAGTTGTTTTAAGTCGTTGAATTTATTGTAGATTTATATCGGGGATTATTACGTGAGGAGAATACGTTATAAGTTAAATGCTTATTAGAGATAATGCAAGTGGTTTAATTTAATTGAAGTTCATTTTAAGATTGTAGGTTAAGAGAATTATAATTTAAAATAAAAATTTTTTGTCGTAAATAGGAATTATTTTCAAGTGAAGTTTGTTTTGTTGTCGTGCGCGTAGGAGACGAGACGTACGAATTAAATCAGTCGAGGGAAGGATAAACGTTAGAAAGGAATTAAAGAGAAAACGAGAGTTTATGTAAAAGAGAGTTATAGAATTTATAGTGATGTTTTGTTTTAATTAGAAAAATGTTGAGAGTTGTTTCAGAACGACACGTCAGTGGACGTGGCAGAATGAACACGTGACGGGGAGGTGCTGAAACCTAGCGGAGAACGGAGGAACCGCAAGCGAGGGTTGGCGCACCTGATGGAATTCGGTGACGTCACGGGCTCATACGGAGACGTGGACAGGCCGTGACCTTGTTTTGATCAGCTGTACGGTAACTTAGCGATAAGAAAATAGACTATTGGTTAAATAAATTTAAATTTAAGTGTGTTTTAGGAGAAGAGGAACTTTCAGTATGTAAGTAATTTAATTTAAGAAGTGTATGATGTATAGGCTAGAAGTGTTTCGTTGTAAGTTGTTTATGTTTTTGTTAGTTAAATTCTACCTCGGTTTTAAAAATATTTTTTTGGGATTTGTAAACATTATTAAGGAGGTACACTATAAAATCGATAAGCATTGAGAAAACTGGGAAGGCTAGATTTTGTGTGTAGAGGGAATTTACTCCAAAAGAACAGAGAGACAAAATTAATGTTTTCATTAGGGCGAGGGACCCTAAGGTGAGGCGTTGTGTCCCTGGGAAGAAAGGGAATTGTAGCGCAGACCATAGGAGATGGGCTGACTACGGAATTAAGGGTCAGGAGAATCCTGAGAGTTGTGAGTAGTTTGGGGCAGGAGTTCCCCATGGTAGTACCGAAGTGGCTATCCTGTATGGGATAGGGTACCATTTCAATGAAGTTTGTTGGTGGGGTTAGAGCCCCCTGTGTAGTGGGCCTATAGCAGATAGGCACTACAGTGAAATTTTTGGTTATTTTGTGAGGTAAATTCCCTGGAGGTTAAGTAAGATTGGATTCAGTTAGGAAGGAGGGAAATGAGAAACATTGCTGTAGAGAGTTAGTGTACTTGCCTAATGTGAAATTGAATTTTACTAAATTAATTTAGGAGAAAGTTTTGTTCGGTAAATAAATAATAATGGAAGATAGCTAGATAATTAATTAATTTTTTTTGAGTAAGGTGTTTTAAGTAATGAAATAAAATAAGGTGAAGTAATTTATTTGAATAATTGGGGAGGAGTTTCTTTAAGAGTTTAGATAATTGTTTTTGAATTTATTGAGATATTCAGCCAGTGAAGTTTGAGTGTGAGAGATACAGTGAGATTTTAAGGAAATCGGTTGTTTATTAATTAGGACAAATGAGATTTTATGATTAAGAGTCAGTAAGCATAGTTAAAATTTACGACATGATATTTGTTGACAGTTTACAGTTATTAAGGAGAAAACAGAGTAATCTATTTATTTTTATTTTAATGGTTTGAAGATAAGATTATGAATTTTTTTTGGAAGTTTCTTTGGCATGTTGGAATAATTTTTTTTTTTGATTTTTAGAATTTACAGAGAAAATTTAATTGATTTACATTAGTTTGGAAGTATGGAGGTTTAGTGTTCGATTAGCCCTAACTTGATGGTCGGATCCCAAAAGAATGCCGTAAAACCGATAGCCAATTGAGAGGAATGCGGTAGGCGCTTGTGTAGAGAGGGGTTGTGGGAAAACTCCTTGGGACTGATGGCAGATCAGGGGCCCTAAATAGTGTGTGATGCTGTAAAACCAGTGCAGGGAAAGCCTGGTATGCTTAAATTTTTGGGCACAGGTTATGTAAACCTGGGGTTCCATGGGATTTAGTCATGTTAGCTGCTGTGAGACATTAAGATTTCCAGGCTCCATAGTAAATTCAATGTAAATTTTTGTTTTCTTAAAATAATAAATTTGTTTTTAATTTTTTTTGAGATATTTGATTTGTAACAGTGAATACAGACCCCGAGGAATAAGAGTTGTCATGCTGTGAGAGGAGAAGGTGGTAGGCCTAAAAGGGTACAGGCACCACAGAGGTTATGTGCATTGCATAATTTAAATATAAGGAAACTTGAGAATTTGAAATTTTGTTGTTGGTTTGTACACCCATAAGAAGAGTATAGGCAGAATTTTTATTGTTATGAGATGTCTAATTTAATTGAAAAGAAGAAAGTTTAAAGATGCAAGGTAACATTATTATTGTAATAATTGAAAGAGATTAAGAGGTAGAGAGAAATAGGCAGTTTTTGTTTGTAAGTACTAAAGTTTACATATAGAAATTTAGTAACTAAGAATGAATAATAAGTTAAGTCTAGTGTAAAAGTTTTTTTTAAGTTTGTTAAGTTAAGAGTCACAAGTAAATTTTTTTTTAGAGAGAATGTCTTTGATAGGAAGTATTAGAAACTTATGGGAATTTTAGGGTAACATAAATAATGTAGGTAATGAATAATAAATAGATGGTAGGTCTTAAGTTAGGATTAACATTTGAAGCAGAATTTAATTAAGAAGAAGGAAAATAAATAGGCCTAATGAAAAGAACAAAAAAGGATTTTATGGTAAAGCATTTTTTTTAAGTAATAAACAATGAATAATAATGTTGTTTCAGGGTAATGTGTACTAATAATACAATTTTTTTTTAGGACCAAAGAACAGGAATTATGTAATTTAAATTAACATGTATTTTTGAAACTGTTACAGATTCCTTAAGATGAGCTGAGCAGCAGTCCAGTTTACAAGATGACAAGAGTTCGAGAGACAAGATACAAGATCACTGAAACAAGAGCCAAGACTGAAGATTCAAGAGAAGAGAAAGCTGGCAGCCATGGACTTACAAGTGGAGATTAATAAGGTCATGTAAAGTTTTATTTTTTTTTATGGAAGACAGTAACTGGAGTTTTTTTTTTGTTATAAACATTATTTACAGAACTTTTTAGGTTATAGTAATGTGATGGAACTAGTGAGTTGTGGTAGCTGTCAAAAAGAACTAATACCTTAAGTTTAATTTTTAAAGTTAATTTTCTTAATGTACAGAGGGATTAGTAGTTTTTTTTAAACCTTATTTAGGTTGGAATTTAAATACAATAGCTTATTATAAATGTGTACGAACAGTTCAAGTTCACAGTACTGATAGGTAGGTCAGATGATCTTATTGATTTTGATGATTTGTTGTTTTGAGTTGATTTTTAAGTGTTGTGAATTAGACAATGAAATAGTTCTGAAAACTTAAATTATTTCAAGCTAAGAAATAGTAAAGTTAATTGTAACTCAAAGGACACCAGAATTTAATTTTTTTTTTAATTAGTAATGTTTGAAAATTTTATACTTTACAAGAAAGGTTATAAACAAACAGATCGGATGGAACAAGGATGCAGTAAATCACAATTTCATTTAGAATTATTGATTAGCTTTTGAGGTTATGAAGTAAAAGTAATTATAATTTAAAAGTTTGAATAAAAAAATGTTTTTTTTATTTGTTTGAAATAGAAAATTTAAAAGTTAATTAGTCATGATCTAGGTGGGTGATGGGGTGGGAATTGGCCACTCTTTTTCCCTATAACCTCCCTAACATGGCCTTCTATTACAACTAACAGAAATAAAGAAGAAGAAAAATGAAGAATTATTAGTTAGAATGTTTCTTTCATGAAGATACCTGATGAACTTTTACTGTTTGGAAGAATAGAAGCAAGGTTAGTCAGATATTTTTACTCAGAAGAAGAAGAAGATAAAGCAGTTTTATGACTCGACAAGCCAGAGATTGGTGTTTCCCCTCTGCGCTTCTATTGACTACGTTGTTTACTCTCATGGGATAGCTGGTTCGGCACCATGGAGAGAGATTGGTGGGCATTGTGGTTGCCCCCAGAAGAAAAGAAGAGTAGAAGAGGTTATGGGTGGGTCATGTGAACTGACCTTCAACCCAGTTACTTCGTGGGGACTATTTGCTGTATAGAGAAGATCAAGACTCAAGAGTTAGGGAAAATCATTGGAGGTCATGTTTCCCTTCCTTAAGTTTTTCCTATCAAATTATTTGCCTGATTAGATTATGCTAAGGGTGGGATACTTTATGTTAGCAGTTGAATTAATTAATTTTATTTTTTTGTGTGTTTGCATCCTTGCCCATCGATTGCAGTTTAGTAGTTAGTTTTGTATTTGTCAGGCGTGATGGTAATGCCTGTTGATGATGTTTCAGAATTGTAATCTGTTCGTGATGAGGATGGCACAACTCCGAAGCAGATGTGGGGAGAAGTTGTGAGCTGCCCTGGAAGCCAGTCCAGTAGCTGTTGGAGTTGAGTGGTGTTTGCTGATGGCCAGCCCAGGGAGCTACTCTTCTCGACAACACTGACTTCGAGGAGTTGCACCAACCTTCACGAGATAAGAGTTTAATTAATTGAAACACTGTAAGGACACTTAATTTTTTTTGAAGAACGAAAGAAGTATGGTAATAAACGGAAACCGAAAAAAAATAATAATAATAATTATCAAGAATTTGCACATTGTTTAACGAATACTGAGAAACTAAGAACAGTAATTTAATTTGTAAAGAGAGCTTCACTAACAGAACAATTTTTTTAGAATTGAGAACTCGAGCCTCTGAAGGTTCCTGTGAGAACAAACCAGATAAAAGTTTTACATTTAATTTTATGAATACTTGTTGTTTTAAAATAAATCTTATGCAGAATCTAGATGTATGTTCAGACAGCAAGGAACTAAGAAAATTATTATTTTTGTGAAATGAGGAATTTATAGTTATGGTTTAATGGAAAAAGACAATTTGTAATTTTGAGGTAGCTCGATGGGGCTCGAGCTCTGTGAGGGGAGGGTTATGTCGCGGGTTGAAATTTTGCAGGGTTGTTGAAATCAAATTTAGGGACTTTACTGACGGGACTCTGGGCTGGCTGCTCTGTTCACTCGTCAGCGCAAGTGGCGTGACCATGTAATTGGGGCACGGGGCCGGCGCGGCGCGCTGCGGGCTTGCAGAATTTTGTTTGTTTGTTTGGCCGCGCGCTGGCGCAGCCACGGGCCGCAGTTACTGGGGCGCGCTGTCGTAACAAGCCGCGCGGTGTGGCCTGCACATCGGGGTAGAGGGGGGGTAGTCTTCCCAGATGTTCTAGTTAGTTGTTTAGTAAATTTGACTTCAATAACGAGCTTTTGTTATGCTAGGCGCGGCAGGGCGCGCGAATTTAAGCGCAAGTGATTGGTGACTCGGGGCTCACTCAGGCGGAGGCTATGCGTCTCACCTGTGGTCACGAGTTGTTAGTTCGTTCGTGATGTAGGAATTCAGGCTCACTCAGGCGGAGGCTATGCGTCTCACCTGTGGTCACGAGTTGTTAGTTCGTTCGTGATGTAGGAATTCAGGCTCACTCAGGCGGAGGCTATGCGTCTCACCTGTGGTCACGAGTTGTTAGTTCGTTCGTGATGTAGGAATTCAGGCTCACTCAGGCGGAGGCTATGCGTCTCACCTGTGGTCACGAGTTGTTAGTTCGTTCGTGATGTAGGAATTCAGGCTCACTCAGGCGGAGGCTATGCGTCTCACCTGTGGTCACGAGTTGTTAGTTCGTTCGTGATGTAGGAATTCAAGCTTTCGGGCAGAAGCTATGGCCGACGCCAGAGGCCACGAGTCGTTTAATTTAAGTTAGGTCATAATGTAGTCATCTTCAAGCTTTCGGGCGGAGGCAATGGCCTTCGTCACTAGTCGTTTAGTTATAATTTTTAAAATGTAATGTTCGTTCGGATTTTAAGGGCAGGAGAGGCCCCTACGTTAGTTTTAAGTAATCGATCAAGAAAGGCTTTTCGGAAAATGTGAGTATGGACTTATCTTTGTTTTAATTTTAAGTATTAATTATGATTTGAGGTATTCGGAAGGACTAGGGAAGTGTTTAGTGAAGTTCTCTCATTCTCTCTCTTGTAAGGTCGTTCAATCGTTAAGGAAGTAAAGAGATTATTGTTTTAAATTGTAATCCCGCTATTTAAATGTTCTTTAAAATGATGTTGAGTATTTGACTTTAAGAATAAAATAATTTTAATTAAGTATTATGTTATTTTGCAAAATCTCCTTAGTTCAGCTCTCACCAGACATCCTGTACGGGATGACGAACCTATGATCCTAGGTACAGTAAAGTATTTTATGAAGTTAAGACTAGTTGATGCCAAGCGAGTTGTTTCTATGTAAAGAGCTACGATTCTCGCCCCCCCCCCTCTGAAGGTGGATCGTGACAGAAATGGCGGTGGCACCGGCTAGGTACACGTGACAATATAATTATGTCATTTACCATCACAGTCATATACATATATTATTGAAAACAATTGTAGGATTATAGAAGCACAGAAATACTTCAAAATAAAAATACAGTTACTTAAATATACAATAATAAAAAAAAACATGTTTTCAGCATATTTAATTCAAACTTTCATTAAATATTACAATATGAAGAACTTCTATAAATTACAAAAACATTACCAGAAGAAATTAACTCTACTGGTTAAAATAGTCTTTGATATTCTGTTAATTATAGGCACACATTTAATTTCAATACATGATTAAATTACACATATCCTGAATATGCAGTTTGTACAAATTTAAGGTCAACAAAACAATCTTTATTTTAAAAGGAAATTTATCGATTTACAAACATGAGAATCATTGATACGAGGTTAAAAGCATTACATAAGGGCCACTAGTTTGAGATGATATTGGTGAAAGACAAATATGAAACCTGAGAACTGATAAGAGCTAAGCAGGAGTACACCCTACATTCAGTGACAAAGGTGGTTCATGAAACCAACTTGCTGCCACCAATACAATAACTGTGTGACTACAATTGTAGACAGTCACGACACCCCTAATGAAAACTGCAGCTGCTTACATGGTTTGGAAATATGTTAAAAAATAATTTTTACAGGAGTGGCAGCTTTTATATTATAAGTAATCCAGATAAGACTATACAACCAACAAGTTGCATATAGTATGATGTCATTATTTTTTCTAGCTAAGTACTCCAGAAATGAATATTTTGCAAATTATTGCCATCGTTAGGGGCTTCACCCCACAGAGCTTGATATGTCACCACCCCTCTGACCACCTCCTATCCTTATGACAGTTGTCAGCGCAACATACATGAGCAGATGACAGGTGTGTGGCCGAGTGTGTGAATAGCTCGTTACTAACTTCCGCCCGAGGGTGCTGGAGTGCGCCAAAGAATCGGTGCCTCATTTCCTTAAAAAAATTTAATATTAATATCGTAACCTTTTTATTTTTTTGACCCAAGAGTTTTGTTTTATTTGAGGTTTCCAAAAACATATTGATATTATCTTATTGTATCAATTTCATTTAACGAGATAATTGGGCACGAACGATCCTGAAGTCGGACAGAGAACTCACAAAGTGGGCAGTAACATTAAACTTTATCAATTTTAATACAAATGTAATTCAACGATTTATTGATTTAAACAACTTGTAATATTTTCAAGGAGTTAATCATGTCTTCGTTAAACTATGTCCACAGCACGAATTTAAATGACTACTGGTCATTTCTGCTTGGCGTAGGCACGTCGTCCAGCCATTTCCTGCCCCATTTGAACTTCATCGCTTCTCGTGACCGGATGCTGCCGGGGGCATCACCTTTGTTTCAGTGATCTGTTCTTTCCGACGTCTTTAAATATCATTAAACTCTTTCAGGCATCCTCAGGGCCAGCCGTGAGCGGTAAACTGTATTATTAATCAACTCTGGGGACTTGGACATTATCGCGAACGTGTTGTCCAGCCACGTGGTGGGCGCTGGACCTCAAAGTAAGCCAATTCGTGCCATCAGACGTTTCCACTGTTTAACCATCGTGTAAAGTTTTCTTTTATGTGACCAGTGATAAATGGATCTTAATGAAACCACACGTTCTCTTTGTGGTCACGGGTGAGCAAGTGAAAGGGTAGTGGCAAGGGAGCCGCCAAAAGCTCACCCATATTTTACTTTCAGCTCACAAATGTGAAGTGTGCCAGATGCTGAGAGCGGGCCATGTCCAGGTATTTGTAGCGAAGCCACAGCCCTCAGAACCAAGTTTCCACGAGATTCCGTAGACCTCAATACAGTGGCGCCCACAGCAACATTATCATATCCTCCCCCAACACATTATCGATTACAAATAAGACTCATTTTTCAATTTGGTCCATTTATGAAGAAAAGGCTGCTCTCCACCTGGCAGCTACTGACCATGCAGTATGCTGCAAACCTTTTACTTGATCCCTTCAACTTTCCCTGCAAAATTGTGTGTACTGGCTTAATATACAAACAATATATTATATGTAAGGTACACCGGGGAAAGTGTAAATTTGGGGTAAGTGTAACCCATACGCAATAAAATCTTAATATATATAAATCTCGTGTCACAATGTTTGTCCTCAATGGACTCCTAAACCACTTAACCGATTATAATAAAATTCGCACACCATGTGCAGTTCGATCCAACTTGAGAGATAGGATAGTTTAAATCTCAAATTATAGTCGCAATTTTAATTTATTGCGATTTATAAAAGCGAAATACCACTCACTGACTCACTCATCACGAGATCTCTAAAACTATAAACCCAATTGACTTGAAATTTAGCATAATTATTCATTTTGTGATGTAGACGCTCACTAAGAACGGATTCTGCGGAAATCCGATCCCAAGGGGAGTTTCGGAGGGGGGAGGGGTAATATATCAAAATTTCCATTTTTTGGTAGGAAATCACCATGGCAACGGCTGTTGCTTTGTTGATGCTTCATTCGTCTCTATGACAACGACTATTTCATTGTTAGTGCAGTCCTCATCACCGTTGAAATTTAGCTGGTATCTAAATATCAAAAATTACCCTTTTTTTTCAAGTATTTATATTTTACAGACTTGAAACTTCACAGTAATGTTCCTTATGTTACGCAGGATGACATTTTCCGAAAATTAGATCCCATGGGTGGTTAAAACAAGGCAACAGGATTTTGCATTGTTCATGCCTTCTGCGTCTCCATGGCAACGGGCATCGCGCGGCAGTGGCGTACCCACAAGGAGGGGCAAGTATAATGAGCGGCGCAAGCGTGATCTGCCTGTAGACTGCCGTAGCGAAGTACGGGTACATCAGTTGTACGTTGCGTGCACGAGTCGGGAAACCATCGGTGCTATTCATTTTCTCTCCGGTACATTATACAGCATTGTAATAAATTTTCACTGATTTTTTTATTATTTACCATTACTGTAAATGGGTGATGTGGCTTAATTTTTTTCCATTAGTATAGCCGTGCGAAGCCGGGTCGGGCAGCTAGTAACTTAATATGTTTACATTACAGCACTACCTAGCATTTTTTGTTTTTAACTATCAATATGCAATAGTTTAATATAAATTGGAGCGCTAGCATCGGTTGTAAAATGGCAAGATGATTTTTATTGCTTATGTGTTGTTTACACTTGTGTAGCGACCTACATTTATGTATGGATATAAATGGTAATAACAAGCAGTAATGAATGTTGACACCAATATTTGAGGTAAGTTAATCTAAAATAATAGTAGTATCTGTAGTTAAATTGTGGAAACTGGATTTTAATAATTTTATTGGAAATGAGTGTAGTCGCATTATCCTAATTTTTTTTCTCTTCTGGGGTAAGTGGAACCTATGTAGGTTCCACTTACCCCGTAGATTCCACATTAATGAAATAATTATTAAATATTAACTTAGAACATAACATTCTCATCTTAATTAGTCACATTATAAAATGTATTTCTTAACATATTTTATCATGCATGAGACCCTACAAAATTTAACTACAACTTGTACGAAAATTTATGTTTCTTACAGGTATGGTTCGTGTTTATATACGAAAGACGGGCCCTCCAGCCTATTCTAAAGAGCAACTCAGAAAAGCAGTGAGCTTGGTAAGGAAAGGTGAATTGACTCTATATAGAGCTTCCAAACTATACCACATCCCCAAAGCAACCTTATATAAGCATGTAAAATGCCAGAGAGGGATTAAAAGTAAATCACTTGGTAGGCCAACATCACTTCCATTTGAAAAAGAGAAGGCGATAGCAGATGGTTCAAAAACCATGGAAAAATGGGGCTTTGGTCTCTCTAGGAAGGAAGTCTTGCAGACTATTGGACAATATGTCAAGGAAAATAACATTTCAACGCCATTCAAAAATGGCATTCCTGGAGATGACTATTTTGCTAGGTTTAAGAAGACATTTAACTTGAGCATCAAAAAGCCACAAAGTGTTGAAGTGGCCCGTAAGAGAAGCATAGACCCGTTTATAATAGCTGCTTATTTCCAGCTTTTGAGAGAAGTTACTGACAATGTTCCCCCTTGTCAAATATACAACCTTGACGAAACTAGTTTTTGCTTAGACCCAAGTAAAACAAAGGTTGTTGGGGAAAAGGGATGTGCAGCTCATAGAGCCACAAGTGGATCTGGCAGAGATAACATCTCTGTATTGTTAGGAGCAAACGCTGTCGGGGAGAAATTGCCGCCACTTGTCGTGTTCAAAGGCAAATATGTTTGGGACTCTTGGATCCCAGAAAAAGATGAGTTCCCTAACATGACTTATGCTGCCTCAAAGAATGGGTGGATGGACAGTGTCACATTCCTAAATTATTTTACAAATAGTTTTCTCAGAAATGTTCCCCCAGCAAGGCCAATTGTTTTGATCTATGATGGACACAATTCACATTTTAGTGTCTCACTCATAGAGAAAGCAAGAGAGGAGGGAATCATCATTTTGAAATTTCCAGCACATACAACACATGTTCTCCAGCCTATGGACCTCTGCGTTTTAAAATCGCTGAAAGTATGCTGGGATGAAGAAATAACAAAATGGCAAAGAAAAAATTACGGCTATGAATTACCAAAGTCGGTTTTTTTGTCTACCGTATCTAGAATTTGGATCCAACAATTATTGCAAAAGGTTTTGAGAAAGCTGGAATATTTCCATTCAATGACAGTGTAATTTCCAAGGAAAGGGTTGAGCCTCAACAGTACAGAATATGGTGTGAAGCTGAAGGAAGAGAAAATGGTCAGCCACCACTCCCAGTAGTTCCTGGATCTTCGATGGCCACCATTGTTGGTTCAGCTCCTCTGTCAGATGCTGCAGTTTCTGGATCTTCGAGATCCAACATCATTGATTCTGCTCCTCTATCAATCACCACAGTTCCTAGATCTACCACATCCTGTATAAACAATATGGCTACTCCACAAACAGTATCATCCATTCCTGGATATTCAGTGCCAGGCGAAGCTAATGCCTCCCAGACATTAACTCCAGCGAGAGAAGTTTCATTTGAAGAACTGCTGCTAGAACATGTGAAGCAAACACAGAGGTTAAACAATAAACGTAAAAAGGTTTGCGAAGGTGCTGTAGTTATAACCTCAGATGAAGCTGTGGCAAAACTTAAAGAATCTTCAGAACAAAAAAATAAAATAAAATCTGCAACTGTAAAGAAGAAAACTGCTGCAGTTGAAGACAGCAGTGAAGAGGAGCAATTTGAATATGTGAGAAATAACCCAGATTCAGACGAGTCAGATTTAGATGAAGAATGTCAGGAGATGGAAGAAGAACAGAATTTCGTAGAGGTGTTGACCAAAGATAAATCAGAAGCAAAGACTGGTGATTGGATTATTGTTAAATTCATAAATGACAAGTCAATGAAAATGTATGTAGGCCAGCTGACAGAAGTTGCAACATGTATAGAAGCAAAATTTGCGAGAAGAATTGCATCATCCTCAACCTTCCATTGGCCTAATGTAGAGGATAGAAGCATAATTCGAAGGGACGAAATTTTCCAGTATTTACCACCACCTTCATTCAACAAACGTGGAAAATTTACATTTGCAATTTCCTTTGATTCATACAGAATTGGTTAAGTTTGACTTTTTAATGATGCTGTTTATTTTAGTTGTTTTTTCTGTTCATTGCCTATTTAAAACTGTTATCATTTATCATGTTTTATTATGAGAAAAAGTTGAAATAAAAAGACCTGTTCTATTTGGTTATTCGACACAAGAATTTATTTTTGTGTACACTTAACCCATTTCATTCTAATGTGATTTTAATGCAAAATAAAGCAATGTGTTCCACTTGCCCCGATGCTCGGGGCAAGTGGAACCCAATGGTATATAAAAAGAAAAAAAAATCCTGAGAAAAAACTGTCAAAGTAATTTATTTGAAAATTGAACCCCTTCTTAAAAATACCACAAGGATGTTGTATAAAAATTTGAAAGTAATTCTGTTGCTAATTATTTGCACAAAGGTAGATTGAATACACACTTATGAAATTTTAGGTTCCACTTGCCCTGGTGTACCTTACTGGCTTAATATACAAACAATATATTATAGCTAGCTAAAATAAATGGCATTCATGTTGAACAAAACATTACATTTCCCATAACGATGATACACGTAGAAACATGATTGATCATGTGCTCACTCCAAGTGCACCGGTAGGCTATTAAAGTTCACACTATTACCACATTCACTAGAAACTAAAATTGAACTATGTTTTTCTGTAAGTTCATTAATAAAATAAAGTGTACTTAAAAAAATTTCTGTTCCAGTTTCATGCCAGATTTTTTACCTACTGTCAAAAATATGTAATTTGAAATTGCCAAATGTAAACAAATTACAAGATAGCCAAACATCATATTGTAAAAAAAAAAAGATAAATTGATAAGTAAATGTGTTAGTTATGTGTTTGTTAAATGCCAATAAAAATATTAATTTTATTTTTAAAATCTTATAACTATGGACATGACCGGGATGTCACAGTGACACCAACATCGGGGAGTGGCCGCCTGCTGCGACAGTGACTGAGGGCTCGACCGACCCCGGGCGTCAGCTGTGTCCTGGGGAGGACACACTAGCACGAGTGGGCACACCAGCCAGACGAGCGACCAGGACGGAGCAGACCACAGAGTCGGCCAGAGTAATGGTTGTAAACCTCACTACAACTTAACTACCTTGTTACTATGGTTACAATACGTACGTTCGTTTCAAATTGACACGTGCAGGTAGCGATTGCATGGGTGCACATACATGGATATTAACTTCTAGTGAAGCAACAGCACGCTACTCACCCTCACAGCTGGTAATCATCGAGTACCCAACATAACTGAATTATTTTCAGTCGTCATTAGTATTTTAAAGAATATTTTATGATTACTTCTGTCAAAATGCTAAAAAAATTACTTTGCTTAGTTACATGTATAACTTGGAAACATCATCTTCGATCACTCAGCTGTTATACTCACTGGGCCATCTGAGGAACATCATAGGCCACGTCTACAATAGGTTACATGTATAACTTGGAAACAACATCTTCGATCACTCAGCTGTTATGTTTTACTCACTGGGCCATCTGAGGAACATCATAGGCCACGTCTACAATAGGTTACATGTATAACTTCGAAACAACATCTTCGATCACTCAGCTGTTATGTTTTACTCACTGGGCCATCTGAGGAACATCATAGGCCACGTCTACAATAGGTTACATGTATAACTTTGAAACAACATCTTCGATCACACAGCTGTTATGTTTTACTCACTGGGCCATCTGAGGAACATCATAGGCCACATCGACAATGGGTTTAGGGGCCGCAACGGCCACGCTAACGAGCAGCTCCAGTTTCTTCTTCACAATCTCTTGCCGCAACTCGCTCAGAAATTCAGTAAAGTGCTGTCGCTCTGATGGGTCTGATTCCCACGCTGGAAATTCCCAATCAAAATCAACACCATCCAAACTGCACTTGGTCAACAGTGCCAGTAAGTCGTGTATGAATCTGAAACAGGCAAAAATGTGAAGCCATGATTAATCTTCATGAAATTATGTTCATCACTATAAGTGTGAGCCTGTATTTGAAACAAAAGACCCAAAAATGTCATCCAACAGAAATTTCACTAAATGCCACAATACAGCTATTTCTTAGACAATATAATCCTAGCTAATGCCTGCCATTAAGTAGTTAACTTGTGTTATATAACCACACCAAGTAATATTTTCATTGTACATTTATTTAAAAAAAAGCATGCATTTAAATAACTGTTAAATGTTACCCTGAATGGAGATAGTGTTTTGCACAGTGTATCTATTTCCCAAAAATTGTTTAAAAAAAGACAAAGGAAGGGTTCCACACTGCACAGAGCCTTGATGAGATGGTATTGCCACAATTTGCGGCTCCAAACCACTTGGACACCGATTTCTTTGCTTATGAAATGAATCGTGCGGGATATACTAAACAAATAAAAAAAGTGTGTGTATACATAACAGATGATGTCTTTTTGGGAGCATCACTGTTCGCTCTCTACAGCACATGCCAAGGTCACAATGTGTACCACAGCCAATGCACATCGCTCGGAGAGATTAGCTGTCTTAAAGCAAGTGGCATCTCACATTTCAGCAAGTGTTATTTGTCTAAATCATGTCCAAAAGTGCCTCCATTATCACATGTACACAGAACATCTGTTCTGATTACTTCTAAGCTCTCTAGAAATTTTGAATATTGAATTTTGCTACACATGGTGTAACAGACTAGGTTAGGACTTTTAAAATCTCATCCTTCTATGCAAATGTTTTTTGGAGTTTTCAAAAATGTACTAGTACTAAAATTATTGATGCATTACAACTGCTGTACATTTTTATCCACCTGACTTAATGAACAATTATGTTAAAGCATTATTATGCTTTATGATTAAACTAAATACATGGTTAGGATTTTTGGTATAGTGTAAATAACAGTTCTTTGTCCAATTTAGAGGTATAAGTGTGTTAGCAATGGTTTTTGTGATCATGTTTTACTATGTTTCATGTTTTCAAGTATTTCTGATGATTTAATTTTTTAAATATTTGGTTATGCTGATGAATGTTATTTTTACCTATTTTTTGCTTGCTTATTTGAGTTTTCATGTGTGCTCAGATATATTTTTTGGTATTATTTTTTATCCTGCATTTACCAATGCCTGGGTATGGAGATGTTTATAGAATTTCCTACAACATTAATAATAATAATAATAATAATAATAATAATAATAATAGTAATAATAATAGTGTGGAACTCTGAATGACATACATTCCCATAGAAGTTAATTTGTGTTAAAAAGAAACAGTGAATGGAAAAGTCCCAGTTACATGGTTGCAGAGATTTTTCATGTACAGTAATGTGTTCCAGGATTGGCTGATTTTTAAAGATGTTTTGTGATTGGTTGTATGGGGCACGTAACCACTTCCCTCCTTCATGGATGGAAGTAGTCAGGTCGCCCACAAGTTATTCGCATGTCATGGTACTGAAAGGTAGTGTTGGGTGACGGTTCACAAAATAAGAAAGATAGTATAGTGAAGAAGTAAATTTCACGGCGGTGGTCCAGGTGATGTCAAATAAAAACATTTTTTTCATACATTTAATTAGAATTCTATGCAGGAAACACTTCTCAGTTTCCTATATAGGCAAAAGGCCCCACTTTGAGGCGACAAATTAATATGTGCGGACCCTTTTGCTGTTTGAATGACCCCACTTTGTGTTAGACAATTCAATTATGTAGAGCTTAATTTCTCTGTGTAAAACAATACTGCTTAGGTAACATTCAGTTGGCAGGTGTTAGGAATATTGTTACAGCCGTCGACTCACTCTTATCTGTGTCAACCGTAAAGATGGAAATGAAGGGAATATGTACGTGAAATGAATCGTGAAGGATGATGGGGAAAGGGAATGGAAGTGAATCTACCGGGATCGTATGTGTTCCTGATATCGTGACGGCCCTGTCATGAGTATTAGGTTCTGGGGGCGGTTCCACCACTCGTGTTTTTCCTTAATTATCCTTAAGGTAGGGTGAGTGGTCCCTATTTGCAAAACATTTTAAATAAAGAGGTTAAAGGTGAACGTTTCCACAAGAACATATTTATTTCCGCAGTTTCAACTAACATTTTATTCAACACATATATAATCCTCTACTTTCTGTGTCTTTATAATTACAATTTATAACATTCTATTTATCACACATAAATTACACATAATTACTGAACCATAGTCGTGCCTATCAGGGATACTGTCGTTAATAAATAAACCGTGCTGTCGGCCATTTCCTATAGCTTATTCTTGGACTCATTTGTCTCTTACTTGTTTTGTGCAGTTACCAACTGTTGCAGACTAATTTCTCCCAAGTTAAGTGACGGTTTTAAATTAATTTATTATTCATAATTTCTACCGAGTTATTGTTAAACTGCGTATTCTTAGTTTTTGAAATGAGAGAGAGAGATATCGAATATTACCAGCTACATGGGCATAAGGCCGTTGTGCTGCGGTCTAGTGTTAAACCATCGTCGCATCGTGACTGGTCACTCACCAATCGTCGTGTCGTCTCGGCGGCGGAGTAGCGTGGCTTCCAACTGACTCTGTGACTCTGACTTCTCGAATAAAATCTCCCCGTAAAAGAAGCCCGTTTTGACCCTGTTTGCGTCTGTTTATTAATAACATAAACAGTTCCGCTTCGGCTCCGCTTCTGACGTCATTACACACTCCCCCTCCTTCCCTGTGCCTATGACCGAGTTTCGCTGCGCTGTGATCAAGGTCGCACCCGCTGAGCGCGCGGCAATCCCCCTGTTTGTTTCTGCGGCCGTGTTATGGTATCGTTAGCAAACATTCCCCCCAACTCCCGCTTCACCTGTCCTTCAATGTTTCCTGCTGCGTTTGTCATTTCCTCATTGTGTCCCGCCGTTCCTGATCGTCTGGCTAGCTATTAAAAAACAAAAAAGCTTTCCCTGGTATTCTACAGTATTTTCGGCCGTTACAATATTATGCCACAGTTAGGGATTGGCTTGAAGACATATACATGGATACACTTGAATAGGTGAAATAGCAATAACATAAAACAACACACAATTGAAGATTTTTACTTGTTTATTTAAATGAAATGTTTCAAATTTACTCGTACTATTAATACTTAGTTATTAGTTTCAAATTTCCTAACTGTTTATTGGCACCGCAGAACACATAAAATTACCAACTGACAGGAGTGACGATGCGCACATTTCATTACCAAGTAAGAGTCTTTGGTTCGGGTTAGACGATATTTACACAGTTTTATTTCATGAATTTGGGTTCTTAATTTTTATTACCTCGGCTAGATAGGTTTAATAGAGCTCAGAGTCTCTCGTTCATCAGACCTCTGATTTAAATTAAATGTGTGAAAATAAAATAAATTATATCAAAAAAATCAGTTTCTCGTAGACAATATTATTAAAATTCAATTTCTCAATGTTTATTATTCATTTAGGGCAGCGATGTGACGAATGTATGGGAGGTACGTGGTGATTAGCACTGAATTGGAGTAACAGACTCTTACGATTTTCTACTCACGTATATATCACTCCTAATGTCTTTATCTTTTTAGATAAAGCCTACTTATGCACGTTTACACCCTAACAATGCATAATTATCATCCTTATTCCAGGATGCCTACAACTTTCTAGCTATTTCGTAGGATATATTTCCGTTGACGTCACGAAGCAGTTCTAGCTTAAGCCGGCCATTACATTCTTTCTCAACCTTCTCAAATAAAGTCAGTTAACAATGCATGACTTATTTCAAATAGCGGCCCGTGATTGGCCGAAAACCTAAAAGCTGTTACATTAATTAATATTAAACTTCCAAAATCTGCGCGCAACAGTAGCACTGAACACAAAATCTCTTATAAATTTTAAATAGACAAATACTAAAATAATAATTTACATCAAATAATAACGGTGTTAACTTTACCGTTTACCGTTTCAAAGTCATTACCTCCTTAGAGGGGTCTCGGTAATTGTTCATATTTCAAACGTCTAATTCAGTCCATAGAATAACATTCACAGATTTATGCACTTAAAATAAATATAGTTTAAAAAACTAAAGAAACATGCTTTTAAAGATTATCAAACTAAAAAGTTAAAAATAATTTTAAAATTTAATTTATAACAATAGTATATAAGCAATACTAGTATAAATGAGAAAAAAGCTTGAGGAGCTTTGTGCCATATTTTTTGTATACTAAGCGCCCCATGCTTTTTTCTCATTTATACTAGTATTGCTTATATACTATTGTCATAAATTAAATTTTAAAATTATTTTTAACTTTTTAGTTTGATAATCTTTAAAAGCATGTTTCTTTAGTTTTTTAAACTATATTTATTTTTAACTTTTTAGTTTGATATTCTTTAAAAACATGTTTTTTTAGTTTTTTAAACTATATTTATGTATAATTATCATAAGGAAATGAGTTACCGACACTACCTATTACCATCTGAGATAACTATTTGGAGTTGCAACGTCATAAAGAAATGGTAAAGTCTTTCCGAATCATTTACAGTTAATGTATGGATATAATCTTAGAATTTATCGGGGGAAAAAAAAACTTTTTTTTTTTTCGGCGTGGCCGGGAGTAGAACCCACGATCGCTGAATCCGAAAGCTGACGTCACAGAAGTCGCGCGCCTTAGACCGCTCGGCTAACGAACGTAATGAAATTGGTGGGACATTTTACAGTGATGAGCCACTCACTCTTAGTCGAAAGAGTTACAGATGGACAGACAAACATACAGGTGAAGCTAATATAAAGCATGTAATAATTACCGTTTTAAATAAATAAAATATCTGACATAGAGTATACAAGTTAAATAAACGTAAATAAATAACTTAATCTGGCGAAAACATTAAAATGTTGCAGTACAATTCGTTGACCAGTCGTCTGCAAAAGCCCACAAGCAAGGCAAACGTGGACGGTATCCTTTGGTTGTAACGTGCATAAGAGACCTTGGAAAATAATTTTGTTTTTGTTGGTCACCATTTGAAAGGACATTATTTTAGAAGCAAGTAGCAAACTTTTTTTTCGTGAATAATTGGGACATGGTCTTGGTCGGAATATGGTCGCCATTGTGCTCTGTTAATGTTCGGCAAGGAAAAATTAAAATTGTTAAAACCTATAAATGTTTTTTCTTTTTTTTTTTTCCCCCGAGAGAGTTCATTTCATTTAAGAACCATAAAGAGTAATTTTTAATGGAACTTAATAGTACTTTGGCACCCTGCAAATTTATTCAAGTGTTATACACATGTAACAGTCAGACCATTGAGCTAGCAGGCCGCCTTAACCGTTACAAAATATAGTAATACATATGCGGCTCAAAGGAGACATAGTAGTGTTAATAATAATAAACTGTGTTGATTTGTCCCTGTATCAATACCCTTGGAAATTAAGTAATCATTTGAAGACAAACAGCAACTGTGTGTGAGAATTAGGACTTTTCAATCTATTTTATTATTTAAATGGACATGTCTATATACTATTAGTAGATCATTTTTAAAATTAATTTGTAGTCTCAAGTTAATTTATTTTACCTTGTCCAATGTCCATGTGCAAACCTGGACACACAAAAATGATTTAATGGATGCAATAAACTAAACAAAACCTGCAATAGTTACAAGTAATATTAATCACACACATAATTAAATAAACATTATATGTAAAATCACTTAACTGAAAGTAAATAAAAAAAAACCAGAAGAGATATAGCTTACTTTTTTCGTTGTTCTGGTGATGCTACCGTATCACCAAAACCACCAGCAGTAGCAATGCCCCCAATGCTCAACATTACTTTCAATTCTTGATTATTAGTTTTTAGAGCTACTACACGTTTGTAAATCTGAAATAAAAAATTTGTATGTACATTCATTCAATAATAGTTACAAAAATCATACTCTGAAAAATGTTAACCCATACATACAACTATTGTTTAAGTGTTTAAGGAAAACATTATAAATACAACAAATTAAAAACCCCAATTTTATCAAGGATAGTTGCAAATAACCACCAAAGATTGACTATAGTAAATATACACATTATTCATGACAAAAATTCACTAATAGTTTTTAATGATATTAATTTTTATTATAAACTAGCTGACCCGGCGAACTTTGTACCGCCTTAGCGTAGCAATGATGCACTACTTTATTTTGTATAGCTGACCTATCTTAGGTATGAGTACCTATTCAATTTGCTCTGAACTGTAATCAATTGCCACATTATAACTGAATGCAGCTCTGTGGGGATTAAACACAACATTCCTATCTTGATATCGATTCCGTTCAAGTTCATTTCGCGCTTCGCGTTGCTCATCACTTTGATTTGCTCGTATATTTCTTTGACTTGCCGTATTTCGAGTTCTGCGGCCTAAGCTTGTACGTCTGGTTGGTGGCATTGTTAAAAACGAAAATCCAACTGAAAATAAAAAGCTCTCATACATTTTCTGTATAACCATGTATACCAAATTATAGTATTGTGTAGTCACCAAAAAGTTCTAAAAATCAATATGAAGCTGTGAACTTACCATGATTAACAAACACTTATTAGCAAACAAAAATCTTCTTAGTCTTTAAAACAATTATATGTTAAACGACATAAAGTTACATTAAAAAAGTTCAAAAATGAAAATTCAACTGTAAATTAAAGAAAACGGTTGTATTCTTCTTTATAAGCAAGTATATCACGCAAAAACAAACATAGAAAATGTTTACATAATGTATTGATTTGTTTTTCTATTTTTAAACTGCAACACAGTAATAACGAATTATGGCATGACAATGGCCTAGGCAGAATGTACACAGCCAGAATAGCCTGCGCCAGCAGCTCTGTACCGAATGTACCGGTACAATATGTAGTAAAACATTAATGTTGATAAATATTTCCTAAACGATACAGTTTCTTTACATCCTCTTTGAAGATATTTGCAGCAAACATTCTGTCAATTCTATGTCAAACGTCATAAGGTTACTTTAAAAATATTTATATTGTACAAAGTGTTGGGTTAGTTTGGAAATAATTTTATATATGGTGGTTCAGTATTCTTAAATTTTCTAATTTTCCGTGAAATTTTTTCTTTCATAAGAACCTTCTCGTGACAATAACAAACACAACAAAAAAAGAATTAGTGAAATCGGTTCAGTCATTTACGCGTGATGGCGTGACCAAGGGAAATAGGAATTCATTATTCTTAAATTTTCTAATTTTCCGCACAATTTTCTTAATTTTTTCTTTCATAAGAACCTTCTCCTGACCATAGCAAACACAACAAAAAAAAAAATTAGTGAAATTGGTCCAGCCGTTCACGCGTGATGCCGTGACCAAGGAAAACGGGTTTCATTTTTATATATATAGATAGAAACTTCAACATCAGCAGCAATACAGCAATTCCATCAACAGTGACCAATTATTAAAATATTGACTATTAAAGTATTGAATTCACAAAAATCATGCTCTACTGTTGTTTTGAATGGCTATTATACATAAAATTATATAAAAATATTTAACTGATAAGAGAATACACATTACCTCTCATCACACTTTTTTTGGAAACATAAGGACACAGCTATCAAAGAAATCTCATATTAATCTACCCTTCCTCTTAGCATTGTCCATATTTTATTTTAGTATTTTGCTCTCCAACATGGCATGAAAACAAGAAATATACAAGAGAACATTTAATTAGAAGCTTACTGTGTATGTAAAATTACCCTTCCACTTGTGAATTCACATAAAATTAAATTATTTTATTTATTTTTAGGATTTTCTGTACCCAAATGTGAATGTGAGAGTGCGACCGAGTGGCGCGAGACTGTGTGTGTGGACAGGCGCAAGGTAAGGGGCGAACCACTGTTGAGACTAGCTCCAGTGAGGAGTGCGAACTGCGGTACTTGACAGACATTGAGTGACTTGCGAATAAACATTTTTATGTGCCAGTGACTGATGATCAGACATTTTTAAGTACAATTATTTATTAGTAATGTAAATATTGGGCTATCCCTTACGAACCCAGTTCCCCACATTATACTCGTAACATTTTGGTGTCAAAAGTGGGATAGCCCTAATTAATAATAGATTTAGTGTACAGTATTTTTAAAAATTAAAACATTTTTACAAATTTAGTTAGTTGAGAATTGAGTTGGTTCAGGAACAGTAGTTACTTTTGAGTGTAGTGGTAGTAAAGTTGGTGTTAGTTTTTAGTAGAGGTTTAGGTAAGCTCGTAGGGGAAATTACAGTGCAGTCACAAGACAGTAGTGATAGGCTGGTAGTGTATGTGGGCACGAAAGATAGCGGCTGATAAACTTAAAAACATAACGACTTTCTTGGCCGAGATGAATAATAAAATGGAGAGTAACCAAGAAGAGATGAATAATAAAATTGATAACAGCCAAGAAGAGAAGAAGAATGCTATGAAGACTGAGATTGGAGACATGAAGAAGAACCAAGAAGAAACTTAAGAGGGGTCAAGAAAAGATGCAAAATGAAATAGTGGCTGATTTTTAAGAGACAATTTGTGATTGGTTGTTAGATAAGGTAGTGTGATGAGCTTCCTCTCGTGGAGGCCAACCATTTTTGGTGTTGTTTGTTGTCATGGTACCAAAAGGTTGTGCCAGGCAGCAACTCACCAAATAATATTTAAATGTAGTAGAGAGCCAATTTCTCGGCTGTGGTCTAAGCCAGGCTGTAAATAATCTTTTTGACGTGACGTCTAATAAATCTATTAACGCCGGCTGCACGCACGAAAAAGGATGACTAATTGTCCCGTTACACACATTGTCCCATTACGCTCATTGTACGCTTGCGCCGGATCTATCTCTCTTCCACTCGATTGGAACAAACATCCATATGACTTTTTCGAGGCACATTAAACTTTAAACACTCCCATTCATTTCCTACTTTTCCTATCATCGTCCTATCCTTAACAGAATAACACAGATTGGAAGAAGTTAAATAGCAAACATGTATAAAAGTTATAGTTAAAATAATCTCTTTGTTAAAGTAATAAACATATTTGAATTAATGAGTGTAAATAAAAGTAAATTTATCAATTAAATTGTAGATTTCATTTCACTCCTTCTTTGTATCCATACAAAATAGCGACAATTCAATAAAAAAGATTCAATTTTATTCATAAAAGTATGCCATCATTTCATCAATGTTTTGTTATGACGTTGTCACGTTAAACTATCGTCTGTAAACCAACTTAACAGACAACCAATTTTTCTGACTTTAAATTGGAATTTAGTTTTGGGCCACGGTTGTCAGTATTGGCTCACGCGACCATGTACAAGTACGTGCAGAATTCACATCCAGGAAATAGGTGTTTCTTGGTCGTATCCAGTTACGAGGTAATTATTTGTGGAATTTCATCATTGGTTTTTAAGATCATCACTTCAGTTTTCAATACCAACTGAACAGTAAAATTGTGTTTCAGGGAGTGAACCATCATTCTGCTGTTTTGTGAAGATAGCGTGGAACTGTTTTTCTGTTATGTATTGGCGGACACTGAGCAATTTTTGGCGAAAAATAATAAACAGACAAAAAAGTTTATTTTGAATTATTTTATTTTTACCAAAAAATCTTCTTGATTTTCCGTCAAATAATTGACGTAATTATTCTGGACTTGAAATAATTTCTCCAGCACCACATAAATTTGCAAGTTGTTACAAATTTGTACAGTTTTGGATTGTTGTCAGTCTGACCTGTTGCATTAACATACAATGACAAAAGCATGCACTAAGACTTTTATCAATATAAAAAAAAAGAATAAAATGCTTGATGCCTATAAGCAACATTGTAGTGTTGCAGAACCCTGCCCTCCTAATTAAATAATTTTCTTTTAAACTTCTTTCTGTATAAGTAAATATAAATAAGTCAATGTTTTTAGAGTGGTGTGTATATTATGAGACAGTAGAATCAGACGTTATGGTTATTAATATATGTTAATTTCGCTTGCTATGTGGTTTAAGAAGGTATTTTGTATTTTAACAGACGTTTTTAATCATTACTATTTTTTATGAAATTATTCACAAATGAGCCGTTGTACTAGATTTTTACCTGTTTAGGCCTACTTTTTCAGGTTATTTCGAAATAATTTTATTTTGGTAAAGTAATTCGTATTATAATTATTGTTCTTAAATTTTATTAACGTGTTGTAATATAATTATAAATCACGGGACTGTGTCTGGGCTGATGTGATGGTTAGAAAGAGAGGCATGAGAGGCCTGTAAGTGTAAGTGAGAAAGGAACAGTGCTTCCCCGCCAACCGAGATAAAGACGGTAATTTCCCCCCTGTATGGGAACCGAGTGATAACTGCTGTCTCACGGTGTGGGAGAGAGAACGAGAATGGGAGTCCCCGATTTCGAGGTGAAATTGAAAAGAGACTGATCAGGGGAAGCCCAGAGTTCTGTGTGTAAAAGGTTTTTTCATGTATTGTAACTTGTTCTGTGATTGGCTGATATCTGTAGAGTGAATGAAGCGTGCGTGTGATTGGTCGGTGAGGTCATGTGACGTCTACTCCCTGCGTGGAGGAGACGAGTTCATGAGATCACCAGTCGTCTGTCGAACGCTGGACGAGTAGGTCGCGTTCGATGACTTCTCGCTAAATTATAATGTAATTACGAAGAGATAATTTCACGTCGGTGGTCGGAGCCAGGCCTATTATTAAATCAACCTAATTTTTTATATATTTCGTTTCGGGTATAATTAGAAATTACGGCCACCTTCGTAGGCGATTTGGCTCGGGGCGAGATTCGTTTTCGCTGGGTGCGGCCCTGTTAGAGGTCGCACCATTCTTCTTGTACTTGCAGTAAAACATTACTGAAGGACTTAATCGACGTTATTATTTTATTATTAAATCTCATCAAGCGAACTGAAGGCAGTTTTCGACGGCAGATATATGTGTGAAACGAGTGAATGAAACATTGAAAGTGTTCTGGATTTTTCGGTGCATCATAATTGGAAAGAATAAAACAAAAACTACAATCAACGTTTTAAATCTTTTTATTTTGTAAGTAACGAACCGTTACAACATCTAGAACATATTAGGGATGGGCCAGTCAAATCCTCAAATACCATAAAATCCTTAGTATTAAAAGGATTTGATATTCAAGGAAAAAGATTCAAAGAAAAATATGAAAGGAAATAAAGTAAATTAAAAATTCAACTGATAACCTCTGAAGTTTACTAGGTCAATATTTTCTTTATACCTATTGTTTTAAGACATTGTATTTTTGAACAGGTAATTATCTATATAAAGTTATAATATGTATTGTTTCTGGAAACTTATTTCATGAATAAAACATTTAAAGGGTTAAATGTTTCAACACCATAGTTCATATTTTTCATTTCTCATACATTATTTTATTTTGCACCCTTGAGCCTCAGGTTCGGATTCGAGGGGTATATTCAAAGTACTCTTAGGGATTCAAATTCGAGATTCGGATATGAGAAAATTGGGATCTGATCCATCACTAGCAAATACCTATTGCTTAAGATAAAGAATGATTAAAGACGCGCTAATGAAGTAATGATAAGACCATCCCATGCAGAATGTTGTGGACAGCTGGACAACTGGCCAGCTGAGTGGTCATCAGAGGTGGAGGAGTGATGGACAGCTCAGGAAACAAGACACTGCTCACTGCAACACCCATCACGGTGTCGAACCCAAGGTTCAAACATTCTCAACATTTTACCCACCATGCTGGATTTTTTTTTACTACTTTCAGATTTCCCTGAAGAAATATTTTGGAAAAAGTGACCATAGAAGCTAAATTGTATGCACTGCAGTGACCATGACATAGTTGGTCAAGCACAGTATTTAGATTACAGATTCCTGACTTGACACTTTAAAAACAACAGATGGTGTGAAGTTCATACCTGGCCAACAAAGGAAAAAAACCCTGTGACAGTGCCTTCAAACAAAAGTAATGACACGAAAATGCAATAATCCAACATTGGGTAGGGGGGGGGGGGGAGAGGGTTTAAGATTATGTCCTTAAACATCTTGCAAATTAAACCAGATCATTCAGTCAACATCTCTTGAAGCTCACCTTAGGGGCATACACAAGGATAGGGGATGAAGGTTTTTACCCCCCCCCCCCCAATCCTAAAAAAGTCTATAAACATATATCCCCACAAAAAAAGGAAAGAATTTGTATATAAAAAGTGAGTAAAACGGTTTTATCTCCCTCCCCGGGCCAAATTCTGCATTCCTCTTAACTCACGCTGACGTGGGTTCAATTTTACTGAGAATCTGAGTTGGAAGAAACAGATTGTAAGTGCATAAAACCTGCAATGTTTATGCTACAATTGTTCTAGATAAAACCTAAAACGCTAAATAGTTATCACTTTAACTATACACAGCACTGATGAAGAGAAACCAGGGAAAAAAAAAGGAAAAGTATATATACAAACTAACAGCACATACAGACATAAGGACATCTGGCTGGACTTAAACATGTGTTTGTGCTGCATCTTTAATGAGATCACAGTCTACCTAAGCCACCCTGTACAGGCCTAAGCAAATGATAAAACCTGCAACAAATTACGTACTGAATATGTGCACTTTGAAACAGCACAGCATAAGGCTGTGGACACGGCATCTAGGAAAAGATCACTAAACCTGCACAGTTTTCCATTCTCTAGACATTAAACAAAGAAGTGCATTGAGTTGGGGAAGAATAAGAAAAAGAGATATCTCATAAACTGTCAACTGGCAGCAAATAAATCACAATATATTCATTATAATGGTCATCTTGAAGTGGCATAGCTATGTGCCACGTCACACCGCTTGCACAATACTGTTTTACATTATATGTGAAGGTCATATTCAAAACTTATAACTCAACTTAACCTTTCAAAAACAGAAATTACTCACATCTGTGTCTTCTGGACTTGGTGCCACCGAACAGTTTTCCACTGATGCAGCAGCTATAATTATGTGAGTGCATAAAAAAGGATCAATACTTTCTGGCATGAGTTCCGTCGATGAATTTTCGCTGCTTGGCATTGAATAGTAACACACGAGCTTGTAACCATCACCTTCGACGGGCTTCTGTTGAACTGAAGTGATATTCAGTTGTGCATCCACGGTATGATTCTGTCCAGTCTTACTTTGCTTTAAGGCAGCTCCATATGCTTCTAACCTGTGTTTCCATGACGGCAGTTGAACTAAAAAAAAAGTTATTCAATTTTAAAATTGTTAAATCATTTATGATTTAGATATGTCACAACCAGAAACCAGACATAACTCATTTAAAACACATATTGGCATGTTCAAACTTTTGAGTTTTTTTATCTGGGCTTTGCGTCTCATAGACACAAGGTCATTAAGATGGCAACACTCAATAACAAGGCAGGAACTTCTGGGGAAGAATCGGCTGTGACATGCAGCATTGCCTGGAGTGATCCAGGAACAAACATGCAACACTGAAATCAGGATGGCCGGACAATAATTAAACATAAATCTTCTGGAGTTAAAGTCCAGTGTCTTACTACTGTGCCACCCAACTGCAGCAAATGCTGATTACCATGCATGCAGGCAAACACACATATACGAGATAGACCTTTTGTAACCGTACAGCTGTACAAAGATAATGATTAACAAGTTTATCAACACTCAGCATCTGGAGGTAATACCATTCAAAATAAAGTTTAAATTTAAAAACCAAATTTATATTGGAAAATAGACCTGATTAAGTCTATTTGCTACATGGAGTATGCTGATAGAATATCATAGACACATATTTGATTTGTTTACTAATTTTTTTTTTAAATTTTTCTTCTTGTATAATTACTGAGGACAAACCTTACAAGTAGTATAAGCAATTATAATAGATTATACATAATAGTAACAAGTTTAACCAATTAGTAAATTATTTTAGTAGCACTTGCAGTCAACTCAATTAACAGTGTATCATTGTTTGTAGGCATTCTAAATTGACTATTATTCTAAATTCACTAATTTTCTGTATTTTTGAATTAATTTTTTGTTTTTAATTTTTTTTGTGTCCTTTGTCTGTGGTGTCTCTTGTGTATTGTGTTTGTTTTTTTGTACCGTGCACACCCCTGTAATCTCTTTTCAGAGTGTTGGTGTGCATGTCACAATTTATAAATAAATAAATAAATAATAAATTTGTGGTATAGTAACTCCAAAGTAGTTAGAAGCACTGATAGTACTTTATAACATGTATTTAGCGTGTTAATATTTTATACAGGAAAAATACACTAGCAATACACACTATATTGCAAGCCTGATTTGTTTAAACAGATAGCATAATTATAATCCTTTATAATTCAAAACTTTCAGCAAAACAGGCTCAGTAACTTTATCTCTTTTCCACATGTGGCCCAACTCTCGGCAATGGCATCTCATCCATGTACATCCTGTCCTTGTGATACATGCTCCCACTTCAGTCCCACAAGAAAAAGCACATTGACATGGCTCTCCAATCGTGTCAATAAAAGGATAACAATTTCACATTTCTTTACCAACTACATTTTACTGTCTACGTCTGACTAGAAGAATTCCCAAACCATTCCAAGGTTTGCCTCTCTCGTTTGCCACCCTGCTTATCTAACATTTGAGTTATGTTTTGGAGTTTTCAGGTGTACAAGCAAAGTCTGCATATACTGTTTGTCTACAAGCATCATTTTGTCTATTGGTTCCTTGTAAATAATAGCATGCGAGTTTCCTGCTTTTAGTGTACAATCACAAAAGGAGCATTCATAATAATGACTTAATAAACTACAAATTAGAAATAGATATTCGGACACCAAATAGCAACACACAAGAAGGCAAATTCTCACAACATAATATTAAATCCAAACAAATGTTAAAGCTAAATAATTTAGTTTACTTGCCTGAATTATTCTTACTAAACTCTTCCATGTTTATTACAATTCTTCTAGCATGTGAGGTCTTCATAATTTTCCAGGAAAAGTATGTGGCAAAAGAAGTGACTAAAATGATAATCACGACTGATGCCACTATTCCCAGAAAAGACCAAACATTTGACCTGAAACAGTATTTATTTCAAAAATTTGTTTTCCATGATTATAAAAAGATTAACAGCATAAGAATCTTAGTTACGAAAAATTTTTCAGGAACACTATACAAAATATTTAGGTCAGTGAAGTCTAAGGGGTGTTTAGTTTAATGCATCCAGTGATCTTTTATAGTCTGTACAATTTTACACAAAGATATAGGTCAAGTTAAGCGATATAACTATGTAATGAGAAAAAGATAAAAAATAAAAAAAAATATTTTGGCTAGTCTTCAGCTTATAGCTAGGTTGAACTAAGTCACTCCATATGATACCTATTGTAGACTCACTAATGCATTCACTCACATCATAAGTGCACCCAAAATAATTGTGGCTCTAAAGAATCTCGTGGGCATCCTGCCACTATCGAACTATCAATTTTGATATGAAATCTACACATACAACCTTTCCTAATGTCATATTGAAAATAGCTTTGACAATACCCAAAAAAGTAATTACTACTAGGCCTACAAGAATTATGTAGAATGTACACAGGTCAGAATTTGAACACAAAAACTGTGAATGCCTTTGGATCAGAATCTTCTCTGCATGCAGCCTCTCTTCATGACTGAAGTTTCCATTAACAGCACAACACGTTTTCAGTTTCTCTCAGACGTTTAGTTTTTGGGGCAAGTGTGTGCCACTTGATTCCTCTGCCAAGAAACTACACTCCCTCCCCTTGAGAAAAAAGGCCACCCGACCAGTGGTAGCAGAGCGTCAAAGAGTGCACACGTGCCTGACACACATAACTTTCCCCACCACACTGACTGACCTATGAACCCCTCAGCGGCCATGAGGCTGCTATGGCGATAAAGTCACTCTTTTGTGACTGTGTCGGTTCCTTGGGATATGATGGGGATCATAATTCCAGGCCACAGAGCCAGCACATAGGTGCAACTTAGGACATAAGCATTGTAATGGCAAAGGAAAGTTAAGTATAAATTGTATTTCAAGTTTCGAAAAACCTACTTGAACTCAAAGATATTACAAACGTATTAAAAAGTTGTGCTGAAAACAAATACAACAACAAACAATATTATAGGTTAGTGTTCACAAATAAATATCTTCAACTGTTATTATATCGTCGTACTGGAGCAATTAGTGTTTGTAAAACTTAGTCTGTAGCTGTAAACATACAAATGTGGAAAATAAACATAACATAATTCATTACTCTTAAATAAAAATAAATAATAATAAACAGAATTACCGTGTGGGAAGTCTTGTTACCGCACAAGGTGTTGTTGTAATAATGAAATTCATTTTAATAACGATTGTATTGCAATTGTAAGGAATTTTTAATGCTTATATTTCAAGTTTGTTTTATTATAATACGTAATTGTATTACAAAATTTTTTTTGTTGCATTGCATTTACAGAACGTAGTATTTTGAGTCACATTGTAATGAACGGGTGTAATGGGAGAAAAATTTTTTGGATTGAATTGCTAATATCGTTCATTTTCTGCGAAGAATACATGCGGTGCATTGAAGTAGGTGACATATTGATTTTTGCAGTCTTTCCAGGAAATTAGTTGATTACAGCCGTCATATATTCTGTGTTTGATATGGCTGGTGTTTCATGTATCCAAGTTTATCCCTGGATCCTGAAGGCTTGTTTGTACCTGATGGCATAATCCTGTTGGCTTGATACTGTGGTACATGATGCTTGCTGTTTTAGTTCAGTACATCGGAAGATACTGCACAAAAAAAAAAAATTGCAAAATAAGAAAGAATTATGATTGTAGTTTGAAAAAAAAATCCTTTTTATTCAAGTTACGATCATAATCATTATTAAATGACAATATTTTTTATATATACAGGATCTTCTGACGTACTGAATTAAAACAGCAAGCATCATGTACTACAGGATCAAGCCATTTGGATCTTTCAACGTACTGAACTAAAACAGCAAGCATCATGTACCACAGGATCAAGACAACATGATCATCCCATCAGCATCTTTTGACATACTGAATTAAAACAGCAAGCATCATGTACAACAGGATCATACCATCAGGAGCAAGCCTTCAGGATCCACGGATAAACTTTTTAGGTAAATATGTAGTTGAGCGGTATTTGCGAAAAAAAATGTTAAAAATCCGAAAATACCTTTATTAAACGCTCTTCAACTTCCTCTTTTCATTAAAAGCGGCGGAGGTAATAAATTCCAAATACTTTAGGAGATATCGAATTTTTAAATTTCATCATATGTAGTCGAGCGGTATTTGCGAAAAAAAATGTTCAAAGTCCGAAAATACCTTTATTAGATGCTCTTCAACTTCCTCTTTTCATTAAAAGCGGTGGAGATAAGAAATTCCAAATACTTTAGGAGATATCACCGTTCTTATTTTGCATACAAGACCTGTGTTTATCATTCGACCGTCGCCATTTTTTTATTTTGCCGTGTGTTTGTGAATGCCTAATTAATGAAAATGGTCGATTAGGTCAGGTCAGTTACATTATAAATACTTTGAAACTAAGCGTACATTAAAAATAATATGAAATTATTTCAATGGTTCTTTAGTTTTAAAGTATTTATAATGTAACTGACCTGACCTAACAAACCGGGACAAAGGATGAATAGTAACGGTAAATATTTACTTGGGCGGTATTTCCGAAAAAAAATGTTAAAAATCCGAAAATACCTTTATTTTATGCTCTTCAACTTCCTCTTTTCATTAAAAGTGGCGGAGGTAAGAAATTCCAAATACTTTAGGAGATATAAAATTTTTAAATTTCATCATATGTAGTTAACGGTATTTGCGAAAATAAATGTTAAAAATCCGAAAATACCTTTATCATATGCTCTTTAACTTCCTCTTTTCATTAAAAGCGGCGGAGATAAGAAATTCCAAATACTTTAGGAGATATCGAATTTTTTAATTTTGCAATACAAGACCTGTGGAACCATTCGAGCGGCGCCATTTTTGTTATTTTGCCGTGTGTTCGTGAATACGTGAATCGTGAATGCGTAATTAATAAAATGGTTGATTAGGTCAGGTCAGTTACATTATTAATACTTTCAAACTAAGCCGACATTAAAAATTATTTTGTGAATTAATTTTAATGGCTGTTTAGTTTAGAAATATTTATAATGTAACTGACCTGACCAAACAAACCCGGACAGAGGGTGAACAGTAAACTAAAATGGTCGATTAGGTCAGGTCAGTTACATTATAAATACTTTCAAACTAAGGTGATATTAAAAATAATGTGAAATAATTTTAATTATTCTTTAGTTTTAAATTATTTATAATGTAACTGACCTTACCTAACAAACCCGTAACAAAGGATGTACAGTAACAACTCACGTAAATTTTTTTGTTACTTATTACTTGCGCAACAATATCAAAATAACAAATAAGACTTTAAAATTAGAAACGTTAAAAACTCACCTAAGTCGGAGGCGGTAATTAAACACCGTTTTAAACAATAATTTAACTAAATAATCACGTATTAGTTCATTTGAATTCTGGCCTATCACGAACAACCACGTGACATCATTATCCAATAAAAAAATAGATACTCGTACGTAAACAAGAAACAATGGTGCACGCACGCCACCGGAATGCGCTGGTTTTGTGCTGAAATTTAAAAATTCGATATCTCCTAAAGTATTTGGAATTTCTAATCTCCGCCGCTTTTAATGAAAAGAGGAATTTAAAGAGCATATAATAAAGGTATTTTCGGAATTTTTAACATTTTTTTTCGCAAATACCGTTCAACTACATATGAAGAAATTAAAAAATTCGATATCTCCTAAAGTATTTGGAATTTCTAATCTCCGCCGATTTTAATGAAAAGAGGAAGTTGAAGAGCATAAAATAAAGGTATTTTCGGATTTTTAATTTTTTTTTTCGGAAATACCGCCCAAGTAAATATTTACCGAATTTTTAAATTTCATCATATGTAGTTGAACGGTATTTCCAAAAAAAAAATGTTAAAAATCCGAAAATACCTTTAGTAGATGCTCTTCAACTTCCTCTTTTCATTAAAAGCGGCGGAGATAAGAAATTCCAAATACTTTAGGAGATATCAAATTTTTAAATTTCATCACAATTATACCAGTGCATTCATGTGACATTCCGCATTGTTTCTTGTTTACGAGTATCTATTGATATGATGTCACGTGATTGATCGTGATAGGCCAGAATTCAAATGAACCAATACGTGATTATTTAAGTTAGTTCATTTATTGTTTTAAAACTGTGTTTAATTACCGCCTCCAACTTAGGCGAGTTTTTAACGTGGTAAATATTTTTAACATTTTTTTTTGGAAATAACGTTCAACTACATATGATGAAATTTAAAAATTCGATATCTCCTAAAGTATTTGGAATTTCTTACCTCCGCCGCTTTTAATGAAAAGAGGAAGTTAAAGGGCATAGAATAAAAGTATTTAGGGATTTTTAACATTTTTTTTTCGCAAATAGCGCCCAACTACATATTTACCAAAAATTCGATATCTCCTAAAGTATTTGGAATTTCTTACCTCCGCCGCTTTGAATGAAAAGAGGAAGTTAAAGAGCATAGAATAAAAGTATTTAGGGATTTTTAACATTTTTTTTCGCAAATACCGCCCAACTACATGTTTACCATAATGTAAGCTATATATAAAATATTATTTTTCAAAAACTAGTAGGAATTAAGAAACTATCCCTTCAGGGTATATTTAGGGATAAGTGTAGTGTGTGAAAACCATGTTTTCCAATTTTTTTTCTCTCCGTTCTAAAAAGCCGCTAAGTCCGATAATTACCTACCGGGATTTACTTGCGTGTTGAGACCCTTGCGTAGTTTATTAACCCAGCCTTCCCCCACAATTTACCTGGTCTCCACAGCCCTCCCTGCTAATGAGTTTCTTAGAAATCTGTCGGAAATGCAAACGCCTCTCCGCGAGATAGTGGCTACATTAATAATATTCTAAAAACACATCTGCTTAACTTCAAAATTACCATTAGATTAAAAAATCTATAAGTAGACGTGGATTGCCTTATGTTAAAAATTAAAACTAACCTCTTTTTTTCTGAAAGTAATTCATATTTAGCACTTGGTAATTGTCGCACCCGAGACATTTAGAATGTCTGACGTACAAAGCTTCAAAAATGAATATAAATATTTTGTTATCGAGCCTTCAGCGCTAAAAAATAAACAAGTCATAGACTACAAAACCAATTGCTTCCACCACTCATCACAAATAAAAGAGGTAACTTGTGAGTAATTGACGTTACGGCCACAGCACACGTGACATGTGGCAAAAAGTAGTCACGCGTGTGTATATATAGAAGTATGCAAAAATATATATGCTTATTGAAATTAATACAAAGACCAACAAATGAATACTCATATATCCTTGAGGACATTTAAAGCAGCGCATGGTTAGTGGGAGTACTCCATAAAATATAACCAAATACAAAATGTTAAGAAATCAAAATCAAATGAACGATAACCTAATGAGTAGTTCTTTACCAGGGGGCAGGAAAAACATCAACAAGAAAATAAGTAGGTTAACTATGATAAGAAATGTCCTAGTTAACAGAAGGCAAATTTATCATTAACAGGAACCAAATAACAAAGCTATTCTCATTGTAAAAATGAAAGTATTGTTATGTAGGAAACAAAAAAAAAAACTATTAATTTACGATACTGTTTACAAAAGACTGCAAATTGTCTTATTCGAGCCTCTGTGCAACTTGTCGTCGGCTGGTTGACTAGTCCCTGAAATTATACTCTTTCGCCGGCTACTCAGGGTTCGGTAGGGGGGTTCGGGCCGCGTGGCCGAGGGACTTAGTCTCCAGAATTAAAATTAACACAACACGAATAAAGTTCCCTGGTTCTTTATGCACGGTAAGATGAACAACTTAAATGGGGCTGCCGCGTTTCCGCCTGTGACTATTTCTATAGGGCGAAGCCCGGTTCCGCGCACTTATATTGTACTGAAAAATACGGGACGTCCCGACCGTGACGAGTATTACCCACGCAGCAAAGACTTGAATTCGCTTTGACTCGTGCAATAAGATGACTGTCTGACTGGACAACACAATGTCCGGGAGGAAACGTAAAAACACAGTACACACGATGGCGAATATCCAGTTTACAAAAATACTCCGCGACTCGCAAAACTTAAGAGAAGAACACACGCGAGAAAAATGACAAGATGAAAAACGCGACTGAGTGACGAGGTGACATACTCGACTGAATGACAAGGCGACTGCAAAGCTGAAATCCCTTCTGCTCGGCAAAGTCTGGAACTACAGCAAAATACCGCTCCCGCTCCAATCACACCATCCCGGAGCGACGTCGCAGACACGTCCGCTGTCTCTCGCGTCCAGCTGCCGACTGACTTCCCACTAGCGCGGAGCGGCCCGCTTCCGTGACCGCTGCCCCTTGCGTCTGACTGACGACTGCTCTCCTCCCCAGCCTGGTGCGCCCGAGCGCCCGCGTCTCTCCCCTCTCCTCGAGCCCGCAGAACACGCTCATTGGTCACAGGCGGAAGCCACGGCCGTGGCGCCCGGTGAACAAATGAAAACTTATAATACATAAAACTTCAAATAATAAAATGAACTATTTACAATAAAAGAATGTTAATGAATATTTACAATAATTAGTCACACTGTAACACAGTGTACAGTCCTTATGAATTTTACAGTTGATTTCCCCTGGCGCGCGAATCTGTCTCCCCCCCCTGCCCTAGCCGCACAGCACAATCGGCGCACACGCAACACAGGGCAGGAGAAGGTGTTGGCGTGGCATAACGGGCTGTGAGAGCTTGGTTGACACTTGGGTCGACGTCAGACTCATTAAAAATGGCTCGGAACAACGATGTATTATTACTATAAGAATATTTACTTTTTACTTAACTCTAAAATAATAGACCTTCTTGAAAACATAAAAATATGGCAACTCGTTTCAGCTCATATCTAGTCTCTTTCAAACATTTTATCAAACTGTAGTATTAAGCGTTTTTGGTGCTAAACGAAAGTGACACTGAAAGTAAGCCCTCGGTTATTCGAGTGATGACTCATACAACACTCGCCTTAGAGATAATTGAAAATGAGAGACCACTTAAGGGCCTCACTGTAACGAGTTGTCTTGTAGTCGTGGTGCTTGACGTGTAGAACACTACTCCCCAACAATGCTCAACACAGACTTCGCTAGCATGGACCAGTTGTAGAACACCAAGATGACTACAACAGCTGGGTGAAAGAGCACCACACATCGCTCTTCCGATCGCCGACACTCGTGATCTGTCACATTCATAATGGAGAATTACTATCCAGCCAACTTCTCCACATTGTTCCCACTGTGTAGGTCTGTCAGTGACTCAGACACGTCACACTTCTGTCTTTCCCAATTCGTTGAACACTGAAGTCCAGTGTTGGTAAGTCAGAGTCGGTTGTTTATTGCTCTACCTTAATATGTCAGCCACTGACCCTGTCACACACACTAAGTCCTCTGTAAAGCCTCCGATAACATGTGCCTTTCTAGCAGCGATACTATCTTCTGCTCGCCCATTCGCACTTACTTTAAAAGTAAACACACCACAGGTGGAAACTTGCCCATACCCAAATATTGTAAATCAGCTGAGTGGTTTTTCACAATTTACTCGCTCAGCGAGTACCCACTCACTCCGCGAGTGGCATCAATAAGTAACTGAACGCGTTACCTTTTTTTTGGGTATCTTCTGCTTGCACCTTTGGCACTGAACATGTAAAGTCCGAACTCAACTTAAAAAGTTAAAGTCAAACTTAACTCACTTCTGAGACTTAGTCCAATGTGCAGGTCATTGTGTTGTCGAGCGAAGCGACATTGCTTCATGACATTGTTATGGTCAGCATGGCAGCAGAATGACATACATAGTCGGTCGGCAGTTAGAGCTTTCGTCTCAGCTCTCCGAAGACTATGAAGACTTCGGCCAAACCTGGTTCTTATATACTCCCTCGGCTGGTATCGACTTTGTGGGAGAACCCTCCAGAAATATAGAGCTACTTCCCAACCTCCTGAGGAGGGGGAAGGGGTGGACAGGTCAGGTGACTAGTCACATGGTACCCCCTCTACTTCCGCACCTCGAGCACACCTTGGAGTCTCTGTGTATGAAGTATGCTTGAGGGGTAAGCAACCAGAAGTGCCTCTCTGTTCTACTGGTGGTGTCACATCCAGGGGCTAATTCACAAAACATCATTATAATCAGTATTACATTACGGGTGGAAAACCAACCACAAAAATTGCACTGCAACCAAGTAAGGTAGGTGGCTGAGCCGTAGGATTGAGCAATTTGCATTATCATTAGTTTTATTCAGAATGGCATGGCTTATCGCGCTGCAATCATTTGAAGCAAGTGGCCAAGCCATAGGTTTTAGCAGTTTGTGTCGTCATGAGTTTACTCAGAATGGCATCGCTACTCACACTGCGACCATATGAAGCGGGTGGCCCAGACGTAGGATTTAGCAGTTTTTGTTGTCATACTTTTCATTCAGAATGGCATGGTCTTTTGCACTGCAACTATTTGAGGCATGTGGCCCGGCCACTGTATTTAGCAGTTTTCATCATCATGTGTTTTTCTCAGGATGGGTTAACTACTCGCACTTTAACCAGTTGTGGCAGGTGGCTCAGCCGAAGGATTTAGCAGTTTGTGTTTTTATGAGTTTCACTCAAAATGTCATGACTAATTGCACTGCAACCATGTGTAGCAGGTATTCCAGACATATGATTTAGCATGTGGTATCTCCACATGCTAAAGGCTGAGTTTCACTCTGAATGGATTGACTGCTTACACTGTTACAAGTTGAGGTTGGTTGCCCAGTTGCATGATCAAGCATTTGGCTTCGCCGCAAGTCACATGAAATGATGCCATGGCTAATTGCACTGAGACCAGTTAAGGCGAGTGGCCCGACTGCAGGTTTTAGTAATTGGCTGTCTCTGCGAGTGGCATGCCAGAATGGCATGGGTACTCGCAGTCTTTCAAGTCGAGTTGGTGGCTATGTTTACTTGTGCACCCACCTCTCGTGCATTTGTTTCACAGCATCCACAGAACAGCGAGTCGGCAGGACTCGGACTGGACCAGCATGGTGTCGAAACGAAGGAGATCGCGTCAGACTATTGGAACTCGAATAGATGCATGTCTCTTGGCCAGCGAGAACTCGCAGACCTCAGTGGAAAACATAAGCATATGCAGAGCAGTTCCAAGGGCAGGCCATGACCAGGGGCTAGGGCTATGGTGGGCATCGCTCGGATAGCAGGTCAGCGAGTGGCAGAATAACTGGTCTGCTACCACCCTCGAGGTGAGCTAGGCCGTGTGTCAGACGGAGGGATGTACCACATGGAGGAACTCTTACGCAGCAGCAGATTGATGACGATGATTGCATCTTTTCTTCCCTCGGGCGCATCGCATCCAAGAAGGGCGAGGGAGGATGTGGAAGCATGAACTACTGGAAACTAACAAAAAAGTGAGCGAACAGCAAACAGGATGCTGAATCACGTCACACTATTATTTTTCTGAATACAATTTCAGCTGGGAATTGTGAGCTTTTCTAAACTAAAAAAAAAACTTCAAACTCTGTTAAAGATTTTTGTTACTTCCTAAAAATCTCGAAATATTGAAAGAACTACAGTGTTGAGCGATCAGTTTACAATTATTGTTGTCAATTAACTACGAAAATAAGAAAATACAGCAAACTATATCGTCCACCTTATAATTATGTTTTCTCTTTGACACATTGTAGTGCTCGGCCACCTATTGGCACATTTTCCAGGGTATACAAAAGGAATATTTGCCTTATGGGGATTTTGAGCTCTAATCGCCAAATTAATTGGATGCCTCATGTTAATGGTGCAGACGAAATGGTTTTGCCTTTATTAAGTCTTTCCAGGTGTTGTAGATCAGTACTCGATATCTTTAGTCAGGTTATTTGTACAGGTCTTCCAATATACCTATAGGGTGTCCGTGAAAAACCGCACTTTTTTTTGGATCAGATAGAGAATGAATTTCTGAGACAGGAAGTCTTTGCCGATTTTCGATCTGACACATAGGTAATTAGTAATTAATTAAAATAGTTAACCAATGATGAGCGCGCTCTAAGAGAATGAAGAAGAGTGGGGGGACTGTGCTTATCGGGAGAGAGAGAGAGAGAGAGAGAGAGAGAGGCGCGAGGTACTACTGCTTACTGTCTCTCACGGCGCGCCAAGAGTATAAGAGGGCAAGCAGCAGTAAGCGAGCATGTGTGTGTGTCTGAGTAAATGTCAATTGTTTTTATCATTAGTTCGAGCAATTTGTTTATTGCTGTCAGTCTTCTGTATACACACAAACATGCTCGCTTACTGCTGCTTGCCCCCTTATACTCTTGGCGCGCCGTGAGAGACAGTAAGCAGTAGTACCTCGCGCCTCTCTCTCTCTCTCTCTCTCTTTCTCTCTCTCCCTCCCGGTAAGCACAGTCCCCCCACTCTTCTTCATTCTCTTAGAGCGCGCTCATCATTGGTTAACTATTTTAATTAGTTACTAATTACCTATGTGTCAGATCAACATTCCTGCCCGAGCTTCTGGAGTGAGCGGACCTGTCCCTCAGCTCATAGAACCATGCCTAGGAGAATCAGCTTCCAAGATCGCTACGAGAGTGGAATCGCCTCCGACTACAAGGGCCCGATTTTCGCCGTGGAGCTGCACTCAACGAGTGGAATTCCGGTGGACCTAGGCGCGCGGCTTGCGAAACATGCTTCGCTGTGCAAGGCCCACCTCTGGCTTTGCCTGGAGGACAGGAACAGGCCCACAGTCTACACATGGTGTTCGCAAGAAATGATCGACCTAGAGTACTTCGCGAAACAAATGCAACCCCCGCTGTAAATCGTGGAGCCGGCGGTCCGCATGTATTCGTGTACCGCCAAGTACATCTCGTGGGCAACCTACCAGATTGTGCTGTCGGTCGAGATGGATACTGCGCGACTTGCACCTATCAACATCCTAGCAACAACACCGCCCCAGAAGAAGGAAGCTTCGACGCAGTCCTCGCCTGCTCAGCCTGCCCCAGAGCTGCGTAACAGCAGCTGCCAGACCAACCTAGCAGAGCGGCGCGGACACAAAGGGAGCCAGACTCTCGGCCCAGCCAAGTGCCTGGAAACAGGCACCCAAACAGCTGTTTTAACAGCTTCGAAGAGCTCAACTGCAACACTTCCAGCAGCACCAGAGTACTCTCCGCTGCTGCCACCAGTGGCTTCTGCAGCAACACAGACCGCTCCCAAAGCGGCCTCAGCTGCGGGGAAATCGGCGCGGCAGCCCTCGAAGGAGCAGCCCAGTCAGCGCCCACAAGAACACCGCGCGCCCTGGCACTTTGTCGTCCTCAGGGGCGGCAGAGGGGCCGGGGTGCCTGCAGCAGAGATAGACGCAGCCTTGCGCTCGGCCGGCCACAAGCCGACCAGGTGCTGGCGCGTCTGCAGCAGGGCAACAGGGCGCCTCACCGGCCTCTACAGAGTGGCCTTCGCCACTGTTCAGGAGGCCACTCGCCTGCTAGAGGCCGGCCTCACCATCAGAGGCGCCCACTTCGCAGCAGAGGCTGCACACTCCAAGCTGCAGCTCCCCAGGGCCTGGGGCCACGACGTGCTGCAACCAATCCCTCGCGGCGCAGTGATGCAGTTGGCAGAAATGCTAACTGCGGTGCTGAGCCGTCATAGGTAAACCACGAGCCAGCTGTGGGCAGAGGGGACTCGTACCCTCCGCCGGCCTAGCCCTTTCTCCCGTTAAAGGGAGGGGGTCAGCAGCCTACGGTCTCAGGAATCTCGCCACACAGACAACACACTTAGATATACACAGTAAATTAGTCCAGCCATTGCCCACAAGCACAAATAAATCAACACATTTTAAACAACAAATAATAATCAAGACAACATGAGCAGCTAAGGCCAACTGCTCAGCTTAACTTAATATTCACCCCCCTTCCCCCTTTAAAATTAAACTTAAAGGGAGGGCTGGACAACACTACGAGTTTAAAGTAGAGTCAACACACGAAATTAATTAAAAAATCAAGGCCACGTGCATTCATCACAGCTTCACAGCATTTTTAGAAAACAATTTTAGAAAAGCCAAAACATAAATTTTATAGGTGAAAACAGGAGGTTATGGGTCGCAGGACGCGACCTGGTACTCCTAAAGGGCCTCGGGGTTCGATGCCAAGTCGCGGCATTCGGGCTCCTAGGCCCACACTGGCGATGGTGAAAGCCCTGTTAGCCGGACGAGAGTCTGCCTGGGATTGCTTCATTAAGCAAAAAAAAAAAAAAAAAAAAAATTTCTGAGCCACGTGTCAGATCAAAAATCGGCAAAGACTTCCGTCTCAGAAATTTATTCTCTATCTGATAAAAAAAAACGTGCGGTCTTTCACGGCCATCCTGTATATCCAAGAAATCTCTTCGTCGAAATGATTTATGACACTGACTGCAACTAAATGGTTTTTGGTAAAGACCCAAAACACATTCTCTTCTGTCATGACGTTTAGCATTGATTCTCAAAGTAAACTCATTGTCGCAGTATCTTCAATGATGTATTTTTGATACAGGTACAGACAACGAACCATGATACATTTTAGCTTTTGCGACAAATGCTAGATGCAAACTGAGAGTTTTAAATTGGAACAATTACTTAAATATAATTTTTGCAAATGTTTCATCAGCGAGAGTTATTTATCTCATACAAGAAACTTGTCGCAAGTAGTTCTGCTTATCAACAACAGATATCGCTACATGTTGTGATGAAGTAAATATTATTTATTTTTTATGTGGGTTGCGGGATGCTCACTAACTATCACAAGAGAAGGAAGGCTTTGTTAGACATAAAGTTTGTCTTACATTATAGTGCTTCTCAACTGTCTCAAGGCATATTATTTGACTGAGTAATGGATGTTTTTTGTTTGAATTCCATTTGATAATTTTTTTTTAGTGATATATTGGTAGGAGAAATTCTCAAATTAAATGTAACTCTGAATAAAATTGCGTGACTCATTAAGCAAAAAAAAAAAAAATCGTGCAGAGATAGATTTCTCAGAAATAACCAGAAGCACTCGGAGAACATCAGGAAGAATACCATCAAAATATTGGCTGGAATAATCGGGAACACATTTAATCAATATCAGCAAATCTCATAAAAAATAATATACCTAAAAATCATTTAAAAATAAAATAAAAATATAAAACAACAAAATAATAAAAAAAAACTAAAATGCAAAAAAAAAAAAAAAAAATAGTCTTGTGCTAGAACTCTATCCTTGTTCAACACAGGAGAAGTTCACAAGCTGGCAGAATCTGCTCCTGCCGAAGAAGTGCGACTTTCCACCATCGACCTCCTGGCTAAATACTCCTGCTAAGAAAAGCACTGAAGCAAACATTTCACAGTATATACGAGGTGCGTTCCAAAACGCAATAAGAGTGATTTTCAAAAATGAATATATATTGAAGTAAAAACAATTCAATGTTATCTCTTTCAAAGTCTGATCTTTTGAGAAGCTATACAGCGGTTCCGGCGATTTTCCCACTCTTCACAGCAATGGGTGAAGTCATTTTCTGTAAGTCTGCGAGTGATCATGGTGCCGAGGATCCTTTGTCAAAAAACAAGCTCTGTTGCCTTCGTTTAGCTTCATTTCAGCTGTTAAATAGTGAAACAAACACCAAACAACGTGGTTACACCTCGAAAGCAGCACTGGCCAGGAGCGAGTGGTTCGCTCGCCCGGCGAGTTCCGGTGAAGGAAGCTCACGCCTGGACACTTTCCACAGGACTACTCGCTCTGGCCTCTCCTTGCTTGGCCGGCCTCGCGCTCGATATTCGCTCCGTGGAATGCATGAGTTGACTGCACTGGCGATCTTATACCGGAGGTTACGCCACACTCGTCCAGCGAGTCCCGGCGAAGGACGCTCACGCCTGGACACTTTCCACAGGACTACTCGCTCTGGCCTCTCCTTGCTTGGCCGGCCTCGCGCTCGATATTCGCTCCGTGGAATGCATGAGTTGACTGCACTGGCGATCTTATACCGGAGGTTACGCCACACTCGTCCAGCGAGTCCCGGCGAAGGACGCTCACGCCTGGACACTTTCCACAGGACTACTCGCTCTGGCCTCTCCTTGCTTGGCCGGCCTCGCGCTCGATATTCGCTCCGTGGAATGCATGAGTTGACTGCACTGGCGATCTTATACCGGAGGTTACGCCACACTCGTCCAGCGAGTCCCGGCGAAGGACGCTCACGCCTGGACACTTTCCACAGGACTACTCGCTCTGGCCTCTCCTTGCTTGGCCGGCCTCGCGCTCGATATTCGCTCCGTGGAATGCATGAGTTGACTGCACTGGCGATCTTATACCGGAGGTTACGCCACACTCGTCCAGCGAGTCCCGGCGAAGGACGCTCACGCCTGGACACTTTCCACAGGACTACTCGCTCTGGCCTCTCCTTGCTTGGCCGGCCTCGCGCTCGATATTCGCTCCGTGGAATGCATGAGTTGACTGCACTGGCGATCTTATACCGGAGGTTACGCCACACTCGTCCAGCGAGTCCCGGCGAAGGACGCTCACGCCTGGACACTTTCCACAGGACTACTCGCTCTGGCCTCTCCTTGCTTGGCCGGCCTCGCGCTCGATATTCGCTCCGTGGAATGCATGAGTTGACTGCACTGGCGATCTTATACCGGAGGTTACGCCACACTCGTCCAGCGAGTCCCGGCGAAGGACGCTCACGCCTGGACACTTTCCACAGGACTACTCGCTCTGGCCTCTCCTTGCTTGGCCGGCCTCGCGCTCGATATTCGCTCCGTGGAATGCATGAGTTGACTGCACTGGCGATCTTATACCGGAGGTTACGCCACACTCGTCCAGCGAGTCCCGGCGAAGGACGCTCACGCCTGGACACTTTCCACAGGACTACTCGCTCTGGCCTCTCCTTGCTTGGCCGGCCTCGCGCTCGATATTCGCTCCGTGGAATGCATGAGTTGACTGCACTGGCGATCTTATACCGGAGGTTACGCCACACTCGTCCAGCGAGTCCCGGCGAAGGACGCTCACGCCTGGACACTTTCCACGGGACTACTCGCTCTGGCTTCTCCTTGCTTGGCCGGCTTCGCGCTCGATATTCGCCCCATGGGATGCATGAGTTGACTGCACTGGCGATCTTATACCGGAGGTTACGCCACACTCGTCCAGCGAGTCCCGGCGAAGGACGCTCACGCCTGGACACTTTCCACGGGACTACTCGCTCTGGCTTCTCCTTGCTTGGCCGGCTTCGCGCTCGATATTCGCCCCATGGGATGCATGAGTTGACTGCACTGGCGATCTTATACCGGAGGTTACGCCACACTCGTCCAGCGAGTCCCGGCGAAGGACGCTCACGCCTGGACACTTTCCACAGGACTACTCGCTCTGGCCTCTCCTTGCTTGGCCGGCCTCGCGCTCGATATTCGCTCCGTGGAATGCATGAGTTGACTGCACTGGCGATCTTATACCGGAGGTTACGCCACACTCGTCCAGCGAGTCCCGGCGAAGGACGCTCACGCCTGGACACTTTCCACAGGACTACTCGCTCTGGCTTCTCCTTGCTTGGCCGGCCTCGCGCTCGATATTCGCTCCGTGGAATGCATGAGTTGACTGCACTGGCGATCTTATACCGGAGGTTACGCCACACTCGTCCAGCGAGTCCCGGCGAAGGACGCTCACGCCTGGACACTTTCCACGGGACTACTCGCTCTGGCTTCTCCTTGCTTGGCCGGCTTCGCGCTCGATATTCGCCCCATGGGATGCATGAGTTGACTGCACTGGCGATCTTATACCGGAGGTTACGCCACACTCGTCCAGCGAGTCCCGGCGAAGGACGCTCACGCCTGGACACTTTCCACAGGACTACTCGCTCTGGCCTCTCCTTGCTTGGCCGGCCTCGCGCTCGATATTCGCTCCGTGGAATGCATGAGTTGACTGCACTGGCGATCTTATACCGGAGGTTACGCCACACTCGTCCAGCGAGTCCCGGCGAAGGACGCTCACGCCTGGACACTTTCCACAGGACTACTCGCTCTGGCCTCTCCTTGCTTGGCCGGCCTCGCGCTCGATATTCGCTCCGTGGAATGCATGAGTTGACTGCACTGGCGATCTTATACCGGAGGTTACGCCACACTCGTCCAGCGAGTCCTGGCGAAGGACGCTCACGTCTGGACACTTTCCACAGGACTACTCGCTCTGGCCTCTCCTTGCTTGGCCGGCCTCGCGCTCGATATTCGCTCCGTGGAATGCATGAGTTGACTGCACTGGCGATCTTATACCGGAGGTTACGCCACACTCGTCCAGCGAGTCCCGGCGAAGGACGCTCACGCCTGGACACTTTCCACGGGACTACTCGCTCTGGCTTCTCCTTGCTTGGCCGGCTTCGCGCTCGATATTCGCCCCATGGGATGCATGAGTTGACTGCACTGGCGGTCTTATATCGGAGGTAACGCCACACTCGTCCAGCGAGTTCCGGTGAAGGACGCTCACGCCTGGACACTTTCCACGGGACTACTCGCTCTGGCTTCTCCTTGCTTGGCCGGCCTCGCGCTCGATATTCGCCCCATGGGATGCATGAGTTGACTGCACTGGCGGTCTTATATCGGAGGTAACGCCACACTCGTCCAGCGAGTTCCGGTGAAGGACGCTCACGCCTGGACACTTTCCACGGGACTACTCGCTCTGGCTTCTCCTTGCTTGGCCGGCTTCGCGCTCGATATTCGCCCCATGGGATGCATGAGTTGACTGCACTGGCGGTCTTATATCGGAGGTAACGCCACACTCGTCCAGCGAGTTCCGGTGAAGGACGCTCACGCCTGGACACTTTCCACGGGACTACTCGCTCTGACATCTCCTTGCTTGGCCGGCTTCGCGCTCGATATTCGCCCCATGGAATACATGCGTTGTCTGCACTGGCGATCTTATACCGGAGGCTACGCCACACTCGCCCAGCGAGTGTCTTACTCGTTCACGTGCCTCTCTGCCAAAATGGCCGTTGGATCCTGCATAGGCCGGTCTGTGGTAGACTCGCTGACATGACACGTTTTACAACTCGTCGTCCTCAATCCCTTAGTCACCGAGCAGTGTGTCAGACATCTTTTGATGTCCCAGACTATAATTGCCTGGGCGGCTTCACCTCCATATACACCGCTGCTCCAGTCTTCGATAACTTTTTCTATCGTTCTCAGCTAATCTGGGTTTCCGCCACTTTCACATAACTTCAAGTCTACCTGTCTCTAAATCGCGACCGGAGAGGACTCAACCACGAGCGGGGTTGCTGTCATAACTTAGAAACACATAACTTAGAAACACACAAGATATAAATTTCTAAGTTATGCATGTTCTAAGTTATGTGTTTCTAAGTTATGACTATTCTAAGTCGTGTGATTCGGCGTTGTGTATTTTCAAGTGACGTGTTCCTAAGTAGTGATAGTTCTAAATGATGTGTTTCTAAGTTGTGTGTTTCTTAGTTATGATAGTTCTGAGTTATGAAGTTTATAAGTTGTTGTGTTTTCTGCGTTATGTGTTTCTTAGTTATGATCGTTATAACTCATGACAGTCCTAAGTCACGTGGATTCTTTTCGAAAATTCTAACTTACGACTGTTCTAAGTTGTGAGTTTCCAAGTTTGTGTGCGGAGTCGCCTCGATCGCGTGGCGCTCACGCTCACAGGGTTGCGGTCAGGCGGCAGTTCCACACACAGAGGCGCACCCAGGAATTTTTTTTTTTTTGGGGGGGGGAGGGGGTTTGAAGTTTGTTTTTTTATGAAGGAACACTGGTTTCAAAAATAAAAGAGGGGGGGGGGGGTCCGGGGGTCCTCTCCCGGGAAAATTTGGATTTCTAGGTGAAAATTGGTGCTATTTAAGAAGTTTTTGTATATAATTATTGAATATACTGCTGGTAGAAAAAAGAATAATTTTTAGTACGGTAATAAATTTTTTTTTAGACAAGAATCAAACAAAGATACCTTTATCAAACCCAGGGCCTCGTCCGCTCATAATCAGTAAGTATTATTTTAATACCATGAGAATCATAGCATGCATTAAAGTCCACATTCTGTGCAACTTAAATCACTGACACTGATGGTTTGCTTTTTACTGCATTCACACACACAAATTAAGTTTATTCTACGAGTAAAAACAAAGGGTATAAAATTCACACACATAATGTCTAGTTAAAACTGCAAAAAATACAGTTTAAAATTATGCAAAAATTGAGATAAACGTAGCACACAAATAATTCTTAGTTTTTATATAACACAAACTAATTTGTAAAAAAATTAAAGTAATTCACGGTAGCAGACTACAAATGTAATAAATACTATCACCATAATGTATACACTGACGTGAAAACATCTCACAAAGTTTGGTAGATTGAGCGCTGCCCATAGACCATCGTACCTATTTTTCTGGGACTGGGAATGTTTTTACTTTATCCATTCTAGATTTTTTCTTCACATATTCGGAGGGGATTTAAACCCCCCAACCCCCCCCCCCCCTGGGTGAGCCACTGTCCACACACGTTTTAAAGGGGCGTTACGGAAAAGCTACCCGTAACACTCGTCGCTCACCGAGCTGTGACAGCTCGCTTATATGCACTCGAGTTATCTGCAGTTTCCCCTCGCCCATTCATTCAGGCAATGTTCCGTTCCCATCTCACCATCTTGCATGGTTTCAGTGACCTCGATGGCAATGGATTTTTTAAAAAAAAATTGGTTGTCTCTAAAATCGGTTTACGGACGATAGTTTAACGTGACAACGTCATAACAAAACATTGATGAAATGGTTGCATAGTTTTATGAATAAAATTGAATCATTTTTATTGAATGATCACTATTTTGTATGGATACAAAGAAGGAGTGAAATGAAATCTACAATTTAAATGATAAATTTACTTTTATTTGCACTCATTAATTCAAATATGTTTATTACTTTAACGAAGTGATTATTTTAACTATAACTTTTATACATGTATGCTATTTAACTTCTTCCAATCTGTGTTATTCTGTTAAGGATAGGACGATAATAGAAAAAGTAGGAAACGAATGGGAGTGTTTCAAGTTTAATGTGCCTCGAAAAAGTCAAATCGATGGTTGTTCCAATCGAGTGGAAGAGAGATAGATGCGGAGCAAGCGAACAATGAGCGTAACGGGACACAGCGTAACGGGACAATGTGCGTAACGGGACAATGAGTCATCCTTTTTCGTGTGTGCAGCCGGCGTTCATCGATTTATTAGACGTTGTCACGTCAAAATCAATTTAGTTTCTTCTAACTGTTGTTCCGGCACCACGCGGTAACAAGCGAGGCTCAGACTTGTTGCTTAATCAGGCAACACCGCCGCAGGGTAAGCTGCAACTGTACTGTCATCATTAGAGACCTGCAAAATTTGCGGTTTCGATGGCCTTCAGGATAGACTGCACATACCCCTGTACACTCGGGCAAATAACGCAAGTTCATTGGCTGCCGACTTGTAAGTCGTCTCAGCTGGTTTGTCTGTGATTCGATTCTTCTTTGGTTGAGGGTTTATAACTGGTTGAGATTCGTCCAAATGAACAGTAAGCCAATAGCAAAATTATCTAAGAGGTATATGTGTTTGAATTCTAGCCTATCACCGAATGAATCCGCGAATTTTGCAGGTCTCTAGTCATCACAGCCATGGCGGGCCTCGAGGTCCGAGTGCAAGATCCGGGCATCGAACCGCGGGCCCGCGTGTAGTTCCAGGCCGCGGATTGCCGCCCACTGCCTCTGGTTGTGGAAATATATATTTGGTTTTAATGGCGATGCAGATAACGGCTGTTTGGTGACTCGAACCCGCGCTGCTACAAGCGAGAAGCGCCGGACGAGAGCTGCCGGTGAATCAGCGAATCAGCTGCAAGCACGTGCTCCAGAGGAGCTCGCCCGTGCCGTGGGCTCGTCCCAAGGTCGCCTCGCGGCCAACCGGTGTCATTGGCACCGCGAGGCCTTCCTCTTCGGCGCCTCCCACCAGCCTCGCCCGTCGTGGGAGTGGTCGCGCCGTATAAAGCAGTCTGGCGCCCGGGCCGCCGCAGTGCCTGCCTGTACGTCTGCTGCGGAGGAGCCATGTCGAGGCAGGTGAGTCGACCTCTTGCCCTCTCGTCCGGTAGTTCAGGGGCGCAACAACTAAATTTTCAAAGGGGAGGCAATATACCTTTTTATAAAGAATCATCGATCCCCCCTATTGAAGCGGGGGGTCTGGGGGTCCTCCCCCGGGAAAATTTGTATTTCAAGGTGGAAAATGGTGCTATTTAAACAGTTTTATTATCTAAACTTTGATTACACAGCACTTTCTTTGCCCCCGTTTGCCCCCACTTCAAGGTTTCAGAAGGGGGGGGGGGGGGGGGGCAAAATACCCTTGCCACCCCCCCTGTTGTTGCGCCCCTGCGGTAGTTAAGGGGGTGCCTCCCGTTTCAGGTCACGATTTTATATTTGTATTGATCACTTATCAACTTTTAGACTTTTTTTTTTACGTGATAACGTCTTGTAAATCGATGAACGCCGGCTGTACGCACGAAAAATTGTCACGTTCCGCCTGAGCCGAGCGTGCAAGAACCGGCCCAACCACCGTGCGAGAAAAATCTTCTATAATATCGAACAGATCGAGGCGGGCTTTTCAAATAGTTGTTCGTGATTATATTTAAACAAATTATTTAAATTAATTTTGCAAAAAAACTGTAAATAATATTGAAAATTAAAAAAAGTATGCAATTTTTCATCAGTGTTTTCTAATGACGTTATCACGTAAAATTATCGTCCGTAAACCGACTTTACAGACAACACCTTTTTTTTTCAATTGTTTAACTTTCATGAAATTAAAAAATATATACAGTGCATACTTTTTGCATAATTAGATGCCAAAGTTAAATTTTTAATTTTTTTTGGGTTGTACAAATAAGGAGAATTTAATTTATTGCAGAACTGAAACTTTTTTGGTTTAACTGCAACGCCACTGGCTACTTCATGATATGGTTTGCATTTCTATCACCAAAACCCATTTCATGTTTCTTGGCGATCAAAATCGTAACAAATTTGAGAATTTTGAAATGCCAGGTAAAATTAATTAATACTTTCTGAAAGAAATTCAAACCATTTCTTGAAGTAGCCAGTGGCATTGCAGTTAAACCAAAAAAAAGTTTCAGTTCTGCAATAAATTAAATTCTCCTTATTTGTACAACCCAAAAACGTAAAAAAATGTCACTTTGGCAGCTAATTATGAAAAAAAGTATGCAATGTATATATTTTTCATTTCGTGAAAGTTGAACAGTTGAAAAGGTCTACAAGTTTATCTCTTATTACTGTAAATATAAAATATTGACCTGAAGTGGTCGGCACCCTTAATGCATGTTTCTTTGATCCCCGCGTGACCTAGGTCACTTTGGTTAGCTTTTAGGCCGGGTTTATAGAAAACGCAAGAACGCAGAAACGCAAGAAACGCAACTACGGTAAAAGTCCAACCTTAACTATTCTATCAGCACGTTTATATAAAACGCAAGACACGCAATAACGCAAGAACGCAACGCAGAAGTTGTTCAACTTTCTACTTCTTGCGTTTTCTCCTTGCGTTTCGGCCTTCTATATTGGTTGCTTTAGTATGTGGAAATTGAAACTGTCATGTAATGCATATAGAAGGCTCTGCGATTGTAATCGTTACGCTTGTGTTTCCTTATTTATGTTTTGGGCTGGCACTCTTCTAGTGAATACAGCGCAATGGAGGAAGCTGATGAATTTCTTGTTCAGCTTATCCAAAATTTTCCCTGCCTGTATGATAAGTAAACAAAATTTTTAAATATAATCATGACTTATTCCTGAAATTTTATTTTTTGACGTTGGCGATGGCCGGCGTCCTTGCGTTTTCTATAAACGACTGTGAATTTCTTGCGGTTGTCGCGTCCTGCGTTCTTGCGTTTCTGCGTTCTTGCGTTTTCTATAAACCCGGCCTTAGGCTAGGCAACCAAATGAGCGTCAGCCATGACTGGCCAATAAGCACACGATGCACGCGCCCTTGTTCTGCATGGTTAAAAACCCCGCATGGCTTCGGCCTGAGACACACTTATGTACTCCCCTAACCTGTAACCTACACACTTAGATTAACTTAGGCTAAGGAAAAAAAATCGCTCTCGCAGTTGCCACTGAGGCACAGGATAACAGGCGAAGACAGAATAAGAAAATCGTAGCAAATTAGGCACTTATGGATTATTATTTTTTTTAACGGTTATTGTAACACGAAGTGGGCTACAATAATGTATTTCGTCCCCATTACAGCCCGACATAATGCACACACAGAAGCTGCAGGAATTGTTTTTCCAAGAAGTCTATATTCAATTATGGTTCGCACACGCGTAGCTTGTAAGCTTGTGTCTCACCAAGCTTGACTTGCGTGGAACACGCATATAATAACGTAAGTATGTGTGTATTTAAGACTTATTTTAAAGAAAAAATCAAATAATTAACTCAAGAACAAAGTAGTAAAAACAATTGAATGAAAACCAAAATATTAAAGGTTACGTTTTTTTTTTCGTGCAAAATCATTACTTAAATCTGTACTTGTAAGGATTTCAGTTCTTCAGGTTTGCTGTTCCCTGAGATCTTATTTAAGTGTGACAGCAAATTTTCTTTTAAAATTCAGTTATAGAAAAAATTATTAAATAAAATGTATAGTTGTTTTACTGTAGTCCCTCCTCAAAATCCTGGCTACGGCCTTGCTCTGTCACTGCACTCAGGTGCGAACCTTCAAGTAAGACAAGCTCCTGGAAAATGACGGCCTACAGACCAGGGGCTTGATTTGTTTGCTGTTGTGATATTAATATTATTATTTAATCCCTTTATTCCATATGCAGTCCAGTGCCGACAAACATCAATACTCACATTGTTATTCATGGACATGAGGACATTAGCGAGGTTTATCTAGTTATGCATAAAAACATTTTATGGAAATTTAAGTTTTTTGACGTGACGTCTAATAAATCGATGAATGCCAGCTGCACGCACGAAAAAGTGTCCCGTTACGCACATTGTCCCGTTACGCTGTGTCCCGTTACGATCATTGTACGCTTGCGCCGCATCTATCTCTCTTCCACTCGATTGGAAAAACCATTGATTTGACTTTTTCGAGGCACATGAAACTTGGAACACTCCCATTCGTTTCCTACTTTTCCTTTCATCGTCCTATCCTTAACAGAATAACACAGATTAGAAGTTAAATAGCAAACATGTACAAAAGTTATATATAAAATAATATTTTCGTTAAAGTAATAAACATATTCGAATTCATGAGTGCAAATAAAAGTAAATTTCTGAATTAAATTGTAGATTTCATTTCGCTCCTTCTTTGTATCCTTACAAAATAGTGATAATTCAATATAAATGATTCAATTTTATTCATAAAAGTATGCAATCATTTCATCAATGTTTTGTTATGACGTTGTCACGTTAAACTATCGTCCGTAAACCGACTTTACTGACAATCAATTGTTTTATTTCGTGAATCTTGTGGTAAATAACTTTAATGTTGTATAAATAACACTAGAAAAATACAGTGCCGTTATTTTTATATATGCTAGAACCTACATTAGTTCGTTACCTTATCGTGAGTGTGAGTTAATGCTATGGTTCGTTTATGCAAGAGTGTATTTATTAGAGGAAAAATCACTTCACGCAATGACCAACCGAAGACACGTGGAAAAGTAAATGTTCGTTAACGGTACATTGCGACACTTTAGAAACAGTTATTTTTATTGTTTGTGTTCATAAGGCATCCATGTGTCACACGCCAAAACTAACATGACAAGCAGCCTAATATAGCTGGAATAACAATGACCCGTCTCATCCGTCCGTCAGTCACGTGACATTCAGCCAGTCAGATGGCTCGAACAATTCCATCCATCTGTCCGTAAAAACCTTGCCAAGCTTTAACTTTCGACGGACGGATGAAATTACAACCTCAAAAATGTCTGAAAGGCGTTATCTTTATTTTAAAAAAAGTTTGTTTATTTGTTAAGCTGCTTCCGTATTGTGTTCTTAACTTGCCTTTGAACACGTTTTGAGTTTAATATGAACAATAATTGTCTGAGACACAAAAGTAATTACTAATGCACGGTAACTAAAAAAATATTTAAATACATATTTTGGTTTTTGTTTAACCATTTATAAATTTTTAGCGTACATGGTCGTCAAACGGGTAAACCTTTAAAAGAGAAATTTCCTCGAAAATATAAGCCTTTATAGTTGTTGGCAGCATCTCAGTGGAAAAAATATTACGACGGACATGCGGATCATTGTGAACCTCTCGACTTGTTGACGGACGGTCGGATGACGGACGGACGGACGGATGACGGAGGGACGTGACGGATTATTGTGAACCTCACGGTTTGTTGACGGACGGACGTATGCCGGACGGACGGGTGACGGACGGACGCGACGGATCATTGTGAACCTCACGGTTTGTTGACGGACGGTCGGATGACGGACGGACGGGTGACGGACGGACGTGACGGATCATTGTGAACCTCTCGACTTGTTGACGGACGGTCGGATGACGGACGGACGGACGGATGACGGAGGGACGTGACGGATCATTGTGAACCTCACGGTTTGTTGACGGACGGACGTATGCCGGACGGACGGGTGACGGACGGACGCGACGGATCATTGTGAACCTCACGGTTTGTTGACGGACGGTCGGATGACGGACGGACGGGTGACGGACGGACGTGACGGATCATTGTGAACCTCTCGACTTGTTGACGGACGGTCGGATGACGGACGGACGGACGGATGACGGAGGGACGTGACGGATCATTGTGAACCTCACGGTTTGTTGACGGACGGACGTATGCCGGACGGACGTATGCCGGACGGACGGGTGACGGACGGACGCGACGGATCATTGTGAGTCCAGCTTAACTTTTAGCTATCTCATGCCGCATTTTTCAGTTAGGCGAGACTGTGCCAGTGTTAAATGTGAGCATTTGATAGTTACTACTCTAGTTCATACTTTAGCAACATGTACAAAAATATAAATTATCCAATTTAAGTGACCAACTAATAAAAAAATCACAGTTTGATAAAATATTTAAATTTAGGCTTATATATTCTATTAATAAGAAGTTAAAAATGTTAATAAGCCTAACTATATTCCGCTTTCTGCCAAGTATAGACGTACAGCACGAAATACATAATAACACGCAGCTACAGAAAAATATATTTAGAAGTCGATATCAAAAGAGATAACGAGCCTTACTAGGGCCACCTAGACGTTACTCCGCTATCAAAGCAACGATTTAAAATATGTGTTCTTCTGCAAAACTACAAAATAAATTCGCAAAGTGGTTGTCTACAAAAAACTTTCATAAAAAAATTGGTTGTCTGTAAAGTCGGTTTACGGACGATAGTTTAACGTGACAACGTCATAACAAAACATTGATGAAATGATTGCATACTTTTATGAATAAAATTGAATCATTTTTATTTTAATAATAAAAGAATAAATACTTGAAGTTATAAAAGTAATCAGAATTTTAAAATGCAATAATAATTAAGTTTTATTGCCGAAATTGTTGTTGTAATAAGCAATGAAAACCACATTAACTTTTCACTTCATTTTATAAACAGTCGACGAAACAGTTCACGTGTAGATGACTTGTAATTAATTTTAAAAACTGGCGTTTAGCTATAAAGTTTAAATATAATTATGAACAAGTTTTCATATAAATAAACTGTAATAAAATATCTATCATCAATTATATGAATCACCATAATTTTTTAGTCAATTGTAACATAACCTATTATTACTGCACTCGCCGACAGCGTAACGAAACACAGCGTAACGGAACAATGAGCGTAACGGGACACAGCGTAACGGAACAATGTGCGTAACGGGATACAGCGTAACGGAACAATGTGCGTAACGGGACAATTTTTCGTGCGTGCAGCCGGCGTTCATCGATTTATTAGACGTTGTTACGTCAAAAGTGCGCGTGTCAGAACTTATTATTCTTGTTGATTTTACACGCTGAACGCTTTTAAAATTAATAGTTAACAAAATTTCACAAAATTCGATAACATCACTTTTGTAACAGAAAATATATGTTTACAGCGCATTGGATGTAGAGTTAAATAAAAGTTCAGGATGAGTGTGAATTTAACCGACCAACTTCGGCTGCAGGTCCATCGTGACAAAATAAGTTGCGAAACCTCTTTCCGACTTATGGTCTAACTCTAAAGTGCTTCCCACGGAACGTATACGTCTTTGAATTTGGAGCTGAACAAACATTTGTTATTGCGAATAATGAAGAAGGTGCGTGAGATGAAGCACTGCGCTTCGGGACTACGTTTAATTGAACGAAGTTCTACAAACACCGCGAATTTTGTCACCGTCCCAGAATTATTTCATTTGGATAAGGGACGCGTTACAAAAAAAAATTGGTTGTCTGTAAAGTCGATAGTTTAACGTGACAGCGTCATAACAAAACATTGATGAAATTATAGATGCGGCGCAAGCGTACAATGAGCGTAACGGGATACAGCGTAACGGGGCAATGATCTTAACGGGACAGCGTAACGGGACAATGTGCGTAACGGGAAACTTTTTCGTGCGTGCAGCCGGCGTTCATCGATTTATTAGACGTTGTCACGTAAAAAAAAAACTGTGGAAAATATAGATGTGACCTCACCTATTTTAATGAAATAATTTTGCGACGGCGACAAAATTTGCGGTGGTTGTAGAACTTCATTCGATTAAAGACAATACAGACACCCAGTGTTCCTTCTTAAATAATTTCTCTATTATTTAAAATAAAATGGTTGTTTGGCTCCAACTTCGAAGACGTATACCAGCCTGGGGTAGCACTTTAGATGATAAGTGGTATCGATGTTTTGCAGCTTGTTTTGTCGTGAAGAACCTGTAGACAAAGTTTGTCGCTTGAATTCAGATTCATCCTGTATATACATATACGATGAATTACTCGATATTATATGTGAAATATTTTTTTTTTAGAATGACTCATTTAAATAAAAAAATGTAATATTTTAGTTCTGAAATAAAAACAACTAGTGGATAAGTGAAGCATGTAGGTTTATTTTCGAAATCAGATGAGGACAGTAATTTTTGACTTATTCTGAATATCAAGTGTGCAAAATTTCATCAACTAATACCACTTTTCTTATTTAAGTGGTGGGAATGTGGGATGAAGTGATTTTTTTCAAATCTCACGTGGACAGTGATATTCCTATATTTTTAAAAACATATTAAAACATTAATATTTATCTTAATTTTTTCGTCAAATGTGCAAAAAATCAGCCCGAAGTACACACATTTTTCTTTATGGGATGGGAAAGGGGGATTGGATGTTTGTTGAAATTCTTCCTATTTTTTTTTCTAAATCACATGTAGACTGTAATATTCCTCTTATTAAAAAAGTAAAATGTGCAAAATTTCATCAAGAAGTACCTACCAACATTCCGCATTAAGGGGCGGGAAAGGTGAATGGGGGTGGTTTTCCGTAATATAATGTAGTTAGTAACATTCCTCATGTCTTGTACGTCAAGTGTGCAAACTTTTATCCAGTTTTCATAAAAATTGTAGATTAGTATCAAAACAAGCTTAAACACTACCATGTGAAGATAATATTTATATATCCCAATCAATAACTTCGATTGTGTTTACATGATTTATTTTTATTATAAAGTAAAAATAAGTTATATATATCCTAGTAGTAAAAAGTAACAAAACCCCAACTGGCTGAGCAGTGTATTAAAAGTTTTATTACAATTGGTTAAGAAATAACAAGTAAAATTTATGTCTTTAATTTAGTGTTTAAAAGGTAATGATAAGTTTAAAAAAAACTAAACTATTTATTTTCTATTGGTGGGATTATAATCCAAGTAATTCGAATTGGAATAACACGCACATTGTCTGTGAGCTAAACTGACACTGAAATAAAAATCTGAGAAAAATTGTTATTGATAGTAAAATCCAAGCATTACAACATGATTTTAAAGTTGCATTTTGACGTGACAACGTCTAATAAATCGATGAACGCCGGCTGCACGCACGAAAAAGTGTCCCGTTACGCACATTGTCCCGTTTCGCTGTTCCCTTTACGCTCATTGTACGCTTGCGCCGCATCTATCTTTCTTCCACTCGATTGGAACAACCATCGATTTGACTTTTTCGAGGCACATTAAACTTGAAACACTCACATTCGTTTCCTACTTTTCCTGTCATCGTCCTATCCTTAACAGAATAACACAGATTGGAAGAAGTTAAATAGCGAACATGTATAAAATTTATAGTAAAAATAATTTTTTCGTTAAAGTAATAAACATATTTGAATTAATGAGTGCAAATAAAAGTAAATTTATCAATTAAATTGTAGATTTAATTTCACTCCTTCTTTGTATCCATACAAAATAGTGATCATTCAATAAAAATGATTCAATTTTATTCATAAAACTATGCAACCATTTCATCAATGTTTTGTTATGACGTTGTCACGTTAAACTATCGTCCGTAAACCGACTTTACAGACAACAGATTTTCTTTTTCCTTTTCGAGACTATCAAAGTTAATGAAATGCATTCCACGATGATTTTGCTAACACGATGATTTATCTGGCACACCGACACGCATGGTGCGTCCCCAGATGTCAACGAAAGCGAACATGTACAAGTGGATGCCGCCACACGCTTTGGCTTGTGGCTACAGCAGAAACGCGCATGCGCATTTGACTTCAGCCCGGCAGACCTCGGGCAGCCTTCTTTTCACAGACGAGAGAGCCAAAACCCGAAGTTCCCCGAAGTTCATGTTTTTTTCAGCATCTTTAATGTAGCTATCCTAATCAAATCAACCGTCCACAGTGTTTTAAAGTATTTATAATGTAGCTAACCTAACCTAATTGACCATTAGTATCCTTTTATCAACACCGCCATATTTATTTACAATGAACAAAAAAAAAAAAAAAACGAAGATGCACGAACGGGCGTTTGGCTCTCACGCCTGTGAAAAGAAGGCTGCCCGCAGACCTCCGTCATTGGTGCGCGCGCAGATAATCGCATTACTGATATTCAACCCTCAACGCACCTAAATAATTACAACGTGAACAGTTCCAATAAGAATACGCAATATGAAATATCAGATTGTAGCATCCACAGACTGCTACTTCACACACTTTGCGGTCGATATTGCCCATCCCAAGATGGCAGCTTGAAGCCACGTCCAGATATAAAGCCGTACATTTAAAGAATTCAAGCCCGGCGCTTATTTTATAATACCGAGATTTCGCGATTGGCCACAGACAATCCTTGGATCTCAGGATAATCCAGAGATTTGATATGGCAAATAAAAACACACACAAAGTACGTAAAATAAGATTTTTCATTGTAATTTTACTAACAAAGTAATTATATGTCCTTACACAGTAGTCATTTATGAGTAATCAGGCTTGAATTCACACAATCACAGTAGTTTTTCAACAAAAATCAACGAGACATCCTTAAATTTAAATAAACTAACAATATTATATGCTATTAATGATCTAAAATATATTGGAAATTTTAAATAAAAAGAGAGATCAGGGAAAACGGGGCAGAAAAAAATCTGCAATTTTTTTATCGAACGTAACTTTCTAACAAAGAAGAAACCCTGAAATGCAAGAAAAAATTGTCTGTTTAATATTCACACTTTTAAACATTAATAAAATGACTTCACAAATTTAGTACATCACCATTATTTTAGGTAATTTATGCTAATTAACAAAAAAACAAATAAATAATACTACTTACGCGATGCAAAGCGCAGTTTTTTTAGACACATTTTCACAACTCACAACTTCTCTGTTTGCCGGCGAAAACGCGACTAAATTCATTTGTTAAAACAAGATGGCGGACAAGAAAGTCAACGTGAGTGTGACAAAATAAATGAGTGTTTTTCGATTGAATAATTTTCGTTTTATGATGTATGTTTAATGCCAATTTTGACGTGACAATGTCTAATAAATCGATGAACCCCGGCTGCACGCACGAAAAAGTGTCCCGTTACGCACATTGTCCCATTACGCTGTGTCCCGTTACGCACATTGTACGCTTGCGCCACATCTATCTCTCTTCCATTCGATTGGAAAAACCATTGATTTGACTTTTTCGAGGCACATGAAACTTGAAACACTCCCATTCGTTTCCTACTTTTCCTATCATCGTCCTATCCTTAACAGAATAACACAGATTAGAAGAAGTTAAATAGCAAACATGTACGAAAGTTATATATAAAATAATATTTTCGTTAAAGTAATACACATATTCGAATTCATGAGTGCAAATAAAAGTAAATTTATCAATTAAATTGTAGATTTCATTTCACTCCTTCTTTGTATCCATACAAAATAGTGCCAATTCAATAAAAACGATTCAATTTTATTCATAAAAGTATGCAATCATTTCATCAATGTTTTGTTATGACGTTGTCACGTTAAACTATCGTCCGTAAACCGACTTTACAGACGACAAATTTTTTATGTCAATACCGAAAATCCCGTGTTTAGGAATTTAAAATCCCGAAAATTTCGGGACCTGAAATGCGCGGTGATCCCGGGATCGAATCCACTACTTGCACGTGAACACGACCTCGTGACGTGCATTCGCTACCCTTCACTGACCGTGGAAGAGGCCGTGCCACACCAGGCAGGACTGTGGTGGCTTGAATCCAGTCATCCTGTCAGGCTCGAACCAGCGAGACAGAAGGTGGGCGGCAGTAGTAACGGCACCTGGTTGGCTGCCCTGCCCGGCGAGGCAACTGTGTCACTCCTAGCAGGACTCTGGTCGCCTGAGTCCTGTTAGGCGTGAGCTGGCGAGGGATCCGTTATGACTGCTGTGCTAGTGGCCTACCTACTACACTGTGTAGCGACCGTGCTACGTCTAGCCGGACTCTGGAAGTTTTATACTTGCTGTGCTAATGGCGTTCCTGCACTGACTGTGTAGCGGCCGTGCTACGTCTAGCAGGACTCTGGAAGTTTTATACTTGCTGTGCTAATGGCGTTCCTGCACTGACTGTGTAGCGGCCGTGCTACGTCTAGCAGGACTCTGGACGTTTATACTTGCTGTGCTAATGGCGTTCCTGCACTGACTGTGTAGCGACCGTGCTACGTCTAGCAGGACTCTGAACGTTTTATACTTGCTGTGCTAATGGCGTTCCTGCACTGACTGTGTAGCGACCGTGCTACGTCTAGCAGGAATCTGGAAGTTTTATACTTGCTGTGCTAATGGCGTTCCTGCACTGACTGTGTAGCGACCGTGCTACGTCTAGCCGGACTCTGGAAGTTTTATACTTGCTGTGCTAATGGCGTTCCTGCACTGACTGTGTAGCGACCGTGCTACGTCTAGCCGGACTCTGGAAGTTTTATACTTGCTGTGCTAATGGCGTTCCTGCATTGACTGTGTAGCGGCCGTGCTACGTCTAGCAGGAATCTGGAAGTTTTATACTTGCTGTGCTAATAGCGTTCCTGCACTGACTGTGTAGCGACCGTGCTACGTCTAGCCGGACTCTGGAAGTTTTATACTTGCTGTGCTAATGGCGTTCCTGCACTGACTGTGTAGCGGCCGTGCTACGTCTAGCAGGAATCTGGAAGTTTTATACTTGCTGTGCTAATGGCGTTCCTGCACTGACTGTGTAGCGACCGTGCTACGTCTAGCCGGACTCTGGAAGTTTTATACTTGCTGTGCTAATGGCGTTCCTGCACTGACTGTGTAGCGGCCGTTGCTAATGTCTCGTCGTTGTTAGTCCACTGTGTTCGTCAGTGCTGAAATATTTTTTTTGCCAGTTCTTTCTACGTAATTTTCTGTATGTTTTAAATGTTTTGATGTTCCCTGAATTTCGCTTGTTTTCTGTATGTTTGCACATTTATCTTTCTTGTCTGTTATTGAGGTTTCTTATGACATACATTATAGTCAGAAATGGTGTATATTTGTCCTAAATTATATATATATATATAATCAATCTCTTCAATTGCAAGAACCATTAAAAAAAAGAAAAATTAAAGTATTTATTTGGTATTTGAAACCCGCACGTTTGAAAAAAAAATGTATTTAAAATAAAATTATATGTTATTTCGTAATAATCTCAAAATACCAAGTTTAGTATGAATGGAGATTTTAATTTCATAACAAAATTATTAAATCTACTTAAGTTGTTGAACTGAAGGGAAGCTTCGAACATAATAATTTATAACAACAAAATTATTAGAAAAGTGAAATCTCTTGTTTTAGGTTTTTTTGTACAAAATATATTTTTTGGACGAAAATAAACACACACAACCATTAAATTAACTCTTGATACTGTAAAATTTAAAACATAATACATGTTTTATACTATTACACGTAGAAATATTACACATCCAAAATTAAAACACTGAATTCCGATTTTTGTTAGAATTAAAATTACAAATAATTAAATAGCGATGACACTGTGATTTGCACAAATATTAAATAAAAACTTTCTGTAGTTGTGTACTCAAAGAATTTTATATTTAATAATCCCGATGATTTAATTAAGTGTCTGGGGGTTTCATTGTATGAAATATAACATTTATGCTCCTGCTTATCCCTTAGGTATGCTATTACCAAGAATTCTGTACTCAGGAGTACTGCAAGTTCCAATAAAATATAATTGTATTCAAATAATGTGAATATTTCTAAATAAGTAAGCAAATCTCACAAAACTAGTGTCATCTAAATTCTTAGTCTTCAGAAACTGATCGATTTAAGGTCAGTACTATCATTATAAAAATTCCGGCGATGTTAGTATAAAATATATTTTAATTTGACATCTCCAACACTATCATTGATTTAGTACTTAATTTAAGATTTTGAAAATGCCTATTTGCAAACAGTTGTTTGAATAGTTTTCCAGTATTAGCTGCGCATATTAAGCACGGTAAAAAAAAAGCCAAAAGAGATATAACAAGGTAAACTTTTCTGTGGATTTAAAACCAAATAAATACAATTTTATACGATAACTTCATGCTTGTAAGCACACACAAATTTTAACTAAACACACTTTTTTAATATCTAACATTTATTTCAAAATAACTTTACCGTCGACAGTGCAAGCACTTTACATATTTTTGAAGTTATACTTCTTTAGGCGCGTTATGAAAAAATGATGAGAGTGAAATTTTAAGATGCGCGCGCATCACTGTAACACAAAATTAACAGGTTGAAGCTGCCCGCTAAACCGCTCATTAAGTCTCGAAAAAAAGCTACCAACAAAATAGAAATAGGACCTCTATTAGTCGCGCATGTTGGCACGCTCGTCGCTTCTGATCACTGTTTTCATATTTATAATATTTATCCACATGTTTCTAGTTTCTACATTCACAACACGTGTTTTAGTTTCATACAAGAGCGAATTATATATGTGCTAATAAATTATATTCAGTAGTGATATAAATTGAATATTTTGATTAATATTATTTACTATTCGTAAATATAAGTAAAAAAATTGTGCTTACATTCTTTTTCAAGTGCTCTTATATAATTGAGGTTAACTATCCGTAAGTATTATTTATTGATATAAATTAAAATATTATTTAATGTAATTAATACTTAATATATTAAATTATTAATGTTAAATATTTATTATTGGTTATTTAATATTTACAAAATAAAGAAATAAATTTAATAAAACATTTCATAAAAAATTAAAAATCGAACATCAAAATAAAATATTGATTTTTTAAATTTATAATTTTTTATTATTTTATTATTATTAAATTTAATAAATAATAAATATTTATAAAAATAAATGAACAAATTTAATGAAAACTTTTTGATAAAAATGAAAAGTGAATACTAAATTAAGAAAATAATAAATATTTAAAAAAAATGAATAAACTTAAATTAAATTTTTGAATTTATTATTAAATTTTTTATTTTCTCTTAAAATATTAAATAATCAATAATACATATTTAAAATTAAGAATCTTATAACATTTAGTACAAATTATGTCATATAGGTACTTATATTTATTATTCTCTAAATTTTATTTATTTAATTTTTCAAACTTAAACAGAACTTTATTGACTGTGTTGACTATCTTTTTCCAGCCCTTTTATTATTTTATTGTAATTAATTATTTGCATGCAATTAAAAACTATTTTTTAATGATGCCAAATAAGTATAACTTCCCACGCGCGTACATAAGTACACGCACCCATTTTTTTTTACTAGTCTATATAGTTCTATATAATTATTGTACAGCGGGACTGTAAGTTTGTTTGCAGAAAATCAACTAAAAAAATTATTGCCAGACTAGTTATACAAATTATATTTCACTGTTATGAAATTACATAATTCATGATGAACGAAAAACATAAGAATACATAAATTTGTTCGTTACCGAGGTTAGATGTTACTGCACGTGTTAAGGACACACGAAACTACAGTAAACTCGTGGAATAACACCATGTCAGTATTAAGAAGACTGCAAGTATCCCCTCTACCACTCTGGTTCTGGGGTAGAGCGCCTGCCTTGTGACTTGTAGGACCCGGGTTCGCGCCCCGGCTTTTCCAAGGCGGATTGCCCAGATAAAATGGTGGCATTTTCTCTGGTAGGAATACAATCTCTTGTAACAAGTCAGGCTACCAAAGAAACGGTGGGTGGAACAGAAAAAAAAACCTGCCAGGTGGCTTCCAAATGGGGAGCCCGTTTCTTTTCTTGGGCTCCCCATGCGGTGGCCATTCCGGGGGTTTCTTCGGGGGAACGGAGTTTTGCAAAAATATTTTTTGTAGTTTTGTAGTGTTTTAGTTTTTAGTAATTGTAGCATTATCTTTCCACCATGTTATAAATAAAGATCAAACAAACATTAAAAAAAATTCTGCTGTTGTACATAAAATATTTTAATTAAGTGTGTATCAGTCAGTGAGTGGTTTTATACCGATGTTGTATGTTCAACCATTTATCGGTAAATATTTTCTTGAATTTAGTCACAAACTATTGACCAATACATTTGTTATGTAGTACTGTTTTTGAGGAAAATATATTTATTCCTAAAAATATTATTTCTGAAAATCCACGTAGTTTTCAATCAGGAAGATCGTCTTTAACACACACAGTATTATGTATATATACACACAGTATTATGTGTGTGTGTATATATATACATATATATACACACACACACGTGTGTGTGCGTGGCGCCAGAATGACATCCAGATATAAATAAAATATTCTATTTATTTCGACATGAGCTAAGCCTTTGATACGTTCCAACCCAATCGTATTATTAAAAAATTATTAATTTTAGGCCTCGTCAAGCAATGCGTGGTATATATGTTTTAATTATCTTACAAATAGACGTTTTGCAGTTCAATTTGCAAATGCAATTTCATGGTATTAGGTGTTCCGCAAAGTAGTAGTTTATCTCAACTACTCTTTAATATTTAATAAATAATATTCCAACTGTAATCATAATTAATTGATCAAGAAAAGATGCTGATAAAAAAAGAAAAATGTTTGTGAAACTATTCAGCAAGATATTTCAGCTGTCCAGATCCGGTTTTCAAGTTAGCAAAGTCTCTGAATTACGGTAGCATTTATTGTACACCTAACATTTAGTAAAAAAAATAATTCAATTAATTAGAATTATCACATAGTAAGAAATGACATTAAACGTGGTGTACACTTTTAATACCTACCTTCGATTATATTGGATGCCAAGTTTTTATTTTTCACCAACATGTAGATAATAATATTAGTTGCACTTGAAGATCTTAGGTCTTATTAAATTTACAACTTTCTCTGCATCAATACCTGATTGTATACTTCATTCTTCAAATTGATTAGCTATGATGTAGAATATTGTGTCGTAATTTGGAATTAAATAACTAATTTTGATTGTAATAGAATTGAAAGTATGAAGAGAAAAAATTCTTAAATTAATATTTTAAAATTTCAGGCTTTTGAATTCCTTTTAAATATGCTACATTCCTATATAATTTTCATTTTATATTTCCTACTTGACGTTCAATCAGTGATACACTTATTATTATAAACGTTTTATTTCCATTTTGGTTGCTTCAGAAATAATATCTCGGTTTGGATTAAGAATTTCAACTTGCAATTATAGAATTAGTGACACTTTTGTAAAAAATTATAACTCTTTTTGAATAATCTAGAAACATTCATTGGTAAAAAACTTAAGCAAAAAGTTATTTAAAACTTTTATAATCTACATGTAAACACCATTTAGTTTCTGTTTAAGATTTTTGTTATAACACAAGTAACCAATTATAACCAATTAGTTACTTTAGAACTTTATCAATCTTTATCTATCTGTGTGTTGTGTTGTTTCGTGTTTTGTCGTAAAGTTATTGATATGTTTTGATAATCATGTCTTGTGTTAATGTGTTTTTGGTTGTTATTCTATGTGCTTATATTACCTATTTTTTTTAAATGTATGTGTCATATTTAGTTTATAAATGTCGTAAGGCACAGAAAACTGAATTTCGATTTGATCTGACAGCTACGCATAGTAATATTTTTCATTTCGTAATACAAAAAAAAAAACTTAAATTTTAGCAGAGTTAATTTCTGAAAGACGGCAAACCTGTGTAAAGCCCACCAACATTCGATGTACGAGCCTGTCTCCCCTAGAGCGCCTGTGCTGCTTGACCTGTGACAACAAACTACAATGCACAAAAATATTTACCTCGAATTTCAGCATCATAAATGTTTATATTTTGTAGACATTAATTTAATATGAACATTAAAAACCTTAATATCTGTGATTTTTGTGTTCTATCACCCTAATAATGAAAACATTACATAAGAAAACCCTTAAATATTTGCGTGGGATTTGCACTCACTAAATAATGATCTGCAATTACTTCAATTATTCCAGTGTGCAAAAATGTAAATTCTATGGTACTTTTTCGTCGCCTTCGTCAAAACAGGAGGAAAAGTAGGTACCATAATGGAAAACTACCATATGTATTTTTTTAAATCGTCGTATAAGAATACAGTGCTGCTCTCTATAATACATTTTTGGAAACATTTCTTTCTTCTCGTCCGCGATCTGGAAATTATTTGTTATTGCAACAATCACCGTCAGAGGCGCTATCTGTAAGCTTTAAAGTTAACCCTTAGAAACAGTTAGAGGGTTGACAGCGCTATCTACCGAGTATTCTATACACTACTTCGAGAGCAATGCCGCTGTACTCTTTCCATGGAGCGTATAAGAAAGTATGGCAGAATTCCGTCTCATCCTTTTAAACTATGGCAGTATTCCGTTATGGTACTTTTCCACCTTTTTCGAAGAGGCCATTATGGTAGTCTTCCGCGCCCCCAAAGTGTGTTGTAGTAGATAAGGGGGAGGGGGGCACTAAGGACAGAACAGTACAGTCGCGCCTAGAACATTGTAGCTGGGCATATACCAAAACTGCTGGCAGGTAATATGACCTTAAATCCTATTCGGAAACAGACACAACTCGGGTACATTCAGCAGTTTTTACTTAGCTTTGATTGTTCTGAAGCTCAGCACACTGCATGTGTGTAAAGGTAGGCGGGGCTATGAGGTGTGTGCAGGTAATTCACTAGTAGGCACAGTGAATAGTGTTAGCACAAGCCGTGCTGTTGAGCTTGCCTCACCTGCTCTGTCTCTGTTGCGCAGGTGACCTTGAGGGTTTTGGCTGTGTTGACTGCAATGGCGGCGTGCCAGGGCTACCCTACCGCGAGCAGCCCATACCAAGTGCCGCCCAGACCACAGCTGCTACTGCCGCGGCCGTATTCACCGGCGGCTGGGCCAGTGCCGGTGCTCACGGCAGATGCCAGCACTCTAGCCAAGTACGTCCACCTTCTTCCTTGCTTCCATGCTTCCTAGCTTCCTTGCTTCCATGCTTCCATGCACAGATCACAGGTGCTACTGCCGTGGCTCTTGTCGCCGGTGGCTGGGCCAGTGAGGGTGCTCACGGCAGATGCCAGCACTCTAGCCAAGTACGTCCACCTTCTTCCTTGTTTCCATGCTTCCTAGCTTCCTTGCTTCCATGCTTCCATGCACAGATCACAGGTGCTACTGCCGTGGCTCTTGTCGCCGGTGGCTGGGCCAGTGAGGGTGCTCACGGCAGATGCCAGCACTCTAGCCAAGTACGTCCACCTTCTTCCTTGTTTCCATGCTTCCTAGCTTCCTTGCTTCCATGCTTCCATGCACAGATCACAGGTGCTACTGCCGTGGCTCTTGTCGCCGGTGGCTGGGCCAGTGAGGGTGCTCACGGCAGATGCCAGCACTCTAGCCAAGTACGTCCACCTTCTTCCTTGTTTCCATGCTTCCTAGCTTCCTTGCTTCCATGCTTCCATGCACAGATCACAGGTGCTACTGCCGTGGCTCTTGTCGCCGGTGGCTGGGCCAGTGAGGGTGCTCACGGCAGATGCCAGCACTCTAGCCAAGTACGTCCACCTTCTTCCTTGTTTCCATGCTTCCTAGCTTCCTTGCTTCCATGCTTCCATGCACAGATCACAGGTGCTACTGCCGTGGCTCTTGTCGCCGGTGGCTGGGCCAGTGAGGGTGCTCACGGCAGATGCCAGCACTCTAGCCAAGTACGTCCACCTTCTTCCTTGCTTCCATGCTTCCTAGCTTCCTTGCTTCCATGCTTCCATGCACAGATCACAGGTGCTACTGCCGTGGCTCTTGTCGCCGGTGGCTGGGCCAGTGAGGGTGCTCACGGCAGATGCCATCATGCTAGCCAAGTACGTCCGCGAGCTTCTATGCCCTTTTTATTCTTTGCTTCCTTAATATTATCCTCTTGCTTCTGTGCATTCTGGCATCTGTGTTCCTTAATTATATTTTTCTTAAATTATTTGGTTATGTCACCAACTGTCTATTTTTACAAGTCTCATTGTTAGGAATTGAGACTAGTTGATAAAGATGATGGATTTGATTTATCCCCCATTTTGGGAGTTTTTTATTTGGAGAAAATGTCTTCTTCGGGCCTAAATATGCAGGAAGCAGTGGATAACAATTACATAACCTCTCTGTAGATTTAATATTGGTAATTCTGGCGTTTACGGGGCTGCTAACGTGGTTATACCACTTACATAGTCACTTTCTATTATATATTAGGTATATATTTGATTTATTATTGCTATTTTCAACAATATTTTTCTTACATCAATAACATATCGATGAGAGTTCGCACAGGTCAACATGAAAACACTCTAGCCCCAGTGCGTGTCTTTGGTAGCGAAACGATCTAAGCCCCATTAATTTTCAATACCTGATTCATGTGCAGACGAGTGAATTTAGTAAAGAAAAACTCTATTTATTTACACACTGATTTTGATTTAATTCTGTGGCATTGCAGACTCCAAATACGTATACATTTGTTTTACCTTTATGATCGACTGAAATGTTTCGATATGCTATGGATAATCCTAGGCAAGTTATATACAGGGATAAATAGTGTGATGGTTGTTACATATCTCAGTCTAAGGAAGTAGTTCCTGTCATCATGACAGTAGTCATAATGTCTTGAGAGTGCAGAGGACAGTGGAGTTAGGACAGATGCGATTTAGTCATCTGACTTTGTAATGTAGCGAAACTACTTTCATACAAGTATGTTTAGCTATATCAGCATGGTTGGTTCACTTATTTTTGTTATGTTTGTGAAAGTTTGCGAATTCTGAGAGTCGTGGGAAAATAAACTCGCGCTCGTTCATCAAAGAATGCAATGTTCGCGGACATTGACTGCACGAACTCACTCGTGGGTTCTTCTTATCAGTGGATGTATAAATAAAAATGTCGAGCACCTGCTGTTTGTGTGGCAGCGGCTATATCGTGCCGGAAATGCACAGAAATACATCGGCGCCTCTTTTTCCAAACATTTATTTGAGTAAAATTCATTAAATCCAACCAATGAAACTGAACAATACCGCGAATCTGGCAGGGGGAAATACCTAAACATCTGTAATTGAAATAGAATGTACGAGTACAAAAATATTATGTAAAATAAATTTAAAATTATCAAACACTTATCAAACTACAAATTCAAGTGAGGAAAATATGTCCGAAAGATAGCCCAATTATTTAACTACAGTTTTATTTATCAACTACTATGAACACCTTATCCTAAATTACAAAAAATCAAAATGTCCTCCCGCAAACTAATCACACTTCCATAAATCCATTTTTTACTCTCCTCACAGGAGCCCCGTTAGACAGTAGTTTCCTCTACTATTCGTCTCTTACATCACACCTCGGTCCCAACACACTGATTCGTACTACTCACTCGTACGCCGCACCACGACACCGTTCCCGATTCTCCAACCTTCGCACACGAAGCTCGTCTCTCGTCACCCGCTATCGCTCGCCAAGAGATTACTCACCCTCTTTACTCCACTGTCTGTTCGCAGTTCGGACCCCCTTTTATACCTATGAAGTCCTGCCATAGAAACTTCTTGTAACCCTCCGAAGTGTCGCGTCATCAAAATACCTCGTCTTAACACTCGAAGCTTCGAGAACAATGGCGTCCTAGTTATGCCACTTCACACTACAGGGCTCTGTGATCCCGCTGAATCCCCCATGAGACAGAGGAGCACCCGATATTCATAGGAAGACATTGGTGGAGAAGGGGTGGGGTTGTTAGAAAACTGCCACCAACTGGAGGTCCTTGTAGTTATATGGGGACTGAACATGTAAACACAGACAGGACTACCATTTCCACCTGGAGGCCAGGTCTCGCTGTACCAGTGATGTCGAGTGTTGCCCCTGTTGCAGACTGAAGAAGTACACACAGGCAGGACTACCATTTCCACCTGGAGACCAGGTCTCGCTGTACCAGTGATGTTGAGTGTTGCCCCTGTTGCAGACTGAAGAAGTACACACAGGCAGGACTACCATGTCCACCTGGAGACCAGGTCTCGCTGTACCAGTGATGTTGAGTGTTGCCCCTGTTGCAGACTGAAGAAGTACACACAGGCAGGACTACCATGTCCACCTGGAGACCAGGTCTCGCTGTACCAGTGATGTTGAGTGTTGCCCCTGTTGCAGACTGAAGAAGTACACACAGGCAGGACTACCATGTCCACCTGGAGACCAGGTCTCGCTGTACCAGTGATTTCGAGTGTTGCCCCTGTTGCAGACTGAAGAAGTACACACAGGCAGGACTACCATGTCCACCTGGAGACCAGGTCTCGCTGTACCAGTGATGTTGAGTGTTGCCCCTGTTGCATACTGAAGAAGTACACACAGGCAGGACTACCATGTCCACCTGGAGACCAGGTCTCGCTGTACCAGTGATGTTGAGTGTTGCCCCTGTTGCAGACTGAAGAAGTACACACAGGCAGGACTACCATGTCCACCTGGAGACCAGGTCTCGCTGTACCAGTGATGTTGAGTGTTGCCCCTGTTGCATACTGAAGAAGTACACACAGGCAGGACTACCATGTCCACCTGGAGACCAGGTCTCGCTGTACCAGTGATGTTGAGTGTTGCCCCTGTTGCAGACTGAAGAAGTACACACAGGCAGGACTACCATGTCCACCTGGAGGCCAGGTCTCGCTGTACCAGTGATGTTGAGTGTTGCCCCTGTTGCAGACTGAAGAAGTACACACAGGCAGGACTACCATGTCCACCTGGAGGCCAGGTCTCGCTGTACCAGTGATGTTGAGTGTTGCCCCTGTTGCAGACTGAAGAAGTACACACAGGCAGGACTACCATGTCCACCTGGAGACCAGGTCTCGCTGTACCAGTGATTTCGAGTGTTGCCCCTGTTGCAGACTGAAGAAGTACACACAGGCAGGACTACCATGTCCACCTGGAGACCAGGTCTCGCTGTACCAGTGATTTCGAGTGTTGCCCCTGTTGCAGACTGAAGAAGTACACACAGGCAGGACTACCATTGCCGCCTGGAGGACAGGTCCTGTTGTACCAGCCAGGAGGGCCTGGCACCGCACCATTCCTCTATGCTGTGAAGGGCAATGAGAAGGGGGAAGAGGAGGAAGAGCAGGGAGGAGGTGGAACACTGTCCGGCCTCTACAACTTCTTCGTCAACTGGTGGGAGTCCACGACCCAGAAGCCCAACGAAGAGGGCGACCCGGCCTCCTCTGAAATGGTAAGAAGAAGATATTTTTACAGTGCTGAAAGTTTTCGTTAGATATATCGTGCTAGCTTCCATGTCCTCAAAAAGTATTTCTACTAATGTGGGAATATTTGACCATAAGAATGCCCTAATTAAATAACTAGAGTTTTATTTATTTACTAATATCTACACCATTTCCAAAAATTACAACAATCTTAAATTTGTCTACTAAACTAACCACACTTGAATGTGTCCATTATTTACTTCGCCCGACTGGAGCTAGGCTTGACAGTGGCTCTCTTTACTGATCGTTTCTTACCACACGCCTTGGTCCCAACACACTCCTTCGTACCACTCACTTGTCCCCAGCACCACGAAACTGTCTCAGATGCTCCAAACTTTGCATACATACGAAGCTCGTCGCTATCGCTCGCCAAGGGGGGCACTCACCCTCTTCGCTTCACTCTTGTATCGCTCCGAGAATTCGCTGATATTTTTACCAGTCTCTCTCTCACACACTCGCTGGGGCACCACCAACCTCTCTCTCATCACAGATCGGCGTCGCGCTTTATAAACCTGCCGGCGCTACCCCTGGAAAGATCTCGTAGCCCTCCGAAGTGTCGTGTCATCAAGGTCCTCCGACTTAGCGCTCGAAGTTGCGAGAACAATTGGCGTCCACGTTACGCCACTTCACGCGACATTACTCTCGAGACCCGAACAACCCTCCAACAGAGAGGCACCTGGGCCCCGCGGGATAACATGAGGCCAATCTAAAAGAGTCAGTGTAGTGGTAATTTAAGCGGGAGGAACGGACGTTAACTGTGTGGATTCTTCAGAGATAAGTACGGCTACCGCGCCGCTCAAGCCATCTCTGGCCGCCTCGTAACAATATTTTTTTAAAGGAAATTTTGGTATTCTACTGGTGGTGCTTTCTGTGAATTATTTTTACTGAGGTAAATAATTAAACTAATAATGTGGTTGTATTTGTTTGTAAATATATTGATATTTGTTCAGAGTTATCAGTGTAATTTTTAATTATGTTTAATACAAAAAAATTATAATATATTCATGGTAGAAATGATGTTGGATCTCAATTTTTAAAGTAAAAATAAAACAGGAATTTTACAAAGGCTGTGTGTAAATTATTGCGCAATAGATTATTCAATTACAACTTATACATCTATTCTAACATGCTAGGAAATTTGGGCTAATCTGAGACAATTAGAGATGAAGAAATAAAGATGAGAATGAAGTATTGACTGAATGATTGGTTTGGGAAACGGAGCACCCTGGTATATAACAACCACGGCGGAAATTGTACACTCTTTTAAGGCATTTATTTTGTTTTGACCTAGATCTTTCTGTGATATTCTGAACTCGCAACTACAAACTGATACAGCTGGATGAATTGTTCTAAATCTTGTCAATATATGGTCCACTTTAGTGGTATTGTTGTAACTGACTCTTGTGCTACTAACAAAATAAATGCCCAAGTGGCTGTAAAATAAACGGAAGTGTGTGAGCAAAAGGAGAGCTAAGTAAATAACAACAATAACATCAGAGGGAGCAACGAGAGGTCAGACAAACTAATTTAGATTTCCCCCTAAAACAAGTGGGGGGAAAGAGGATCGTTATTTGTTTTAAATAAATACTGCAAAAATGTATATTGGCATACTTCGTTTATTAAGAAAAAGAACCTTCTTTAGTTATGAAGTTACTCTAGAGGCCTAGCATCATGGCGAGAAATAAAAAATTCACATAGATAGGTTAAGTAGCGCAGTTACATATAATAACCATTACATTTAATTAGGTTAAACTAGGCCCGGCCCGCCAATCACTATGACAAAGCATAATACTAAATTACAATAATAAAAATGTCATAATAAATTTAACAGTTAACAAAACAAGACTAGTTTTGTTTTAAACTTTTGCTGTCTTGTGCACTTTTATATTAACAAAAAAATGTACATAATTTCATTTGGTGTCCGAAATTGCCATGAAGTCCGCGATGCACGTAAATTAAACTTTCCCGATGCTTTTAAAAGCCCAGTAGATTCAGAAGCTTGGGAAGGGGTTCTTGCCGCGGGAATAGGCTCATGATGCCGGCTACTCGTACACTGTTGCTTGGAAATTAATACGTGGACGGTGGTCCTTGGATCTTGGACCTGGATCCGTCTCTTGGATTCTTGTACCCTGCCTGCAACAGAGATACATTCTTGCGAATAAGACCTGTTTGCAGACAGTCCCGAAAAACATTGGCCCAAAAGGCCTAAAAAGGACGTGGAAGGGTGTGGGGGAATTTAGCGAAGTAGAAACAACACTCACCAAAGCAGGGTGGATGATGCCGTCACTCCGGACCGTGCCGCGTCTTGGCTGGCCAAATCCCGACGCGGTAGATAAAGAATAAGTTCATAATTTAATTTAATTTACATAGAAGAAGTACTGAAAAGATAACTCTACTTTTTACTACTGGCTGGCTATATTATACTATCTAATCTAGGGATCTCATCCCTGGTAGCATGTTGACTACATAATGCGACGATCTCCGCCGGAACCCGCGTGGAAGATTACCGTATACCATCCAGCAAGAGGTCGCGCGCAGAAGTGCAGGAACGCGCGGATAGTGTCTTAATTAAAAACAGGGTTCAGCCCTGGAACAAAGGTTGGGGGGCGGGGGTGTACCGAAGGTATCCGAAGATGCCCGAAAGGGGCGGGGCGGGAACAAAACACAACCCGAGTGGTTAACTTGAAGTTCACGCAATCATTGCGCTATCTAGAGAGACACTCCGAAAACAAGGGCCTATCGACTCTAGCCAGGTCGAGATGGTGAAACCTGTGTCCTTATGTTGTAGCCAGTGCTGCGCTCTGGCGGCCAAGAGGAGAAACTGGCTGGAGGGTCACAGAAACGTCCGCTAGAGTGCACTGGGCGCACTCGCAACCAGCGGACAGAGCTAGGTTAGGGATTTTTGCCGCCTCTAGAGCTCACTGAGGGCTCTGTCGGACAAGGGCGTATGTCCTTGGAGAGACCATGTACCCTGCGCGGGTTCACTGGAGGTCGATGCTCCGGGTTGAAGTTCCCAAGAAACCACAGGGGGGAGAAGAGGGAAAGGGGGGGGGGGGGGGTCAAAACTAGCTAAGTCGCCTGGGAAAATCGTCGTGTGGACCGTTCCGAGGCGTCGCCGAGGACTGTAATATGCTCCTCGACGTGCTGCCAAACAGCTTACCTATGCTTGCCTCTGAGAAATGAAAGATGCTAGCGGTGGGCTTGGGGTAGCGTTCGCTAGCACGTAAAGTTTTACGGTTACAGGGAGAAAACGTGATGCAAACTGCGGCCGAGATGCTGCGATAACCAATCGTCAGCAAATGTATCTAATTGGGTCTGCGAACAACCGCAGGTGCACTGGGTTGCACAAGATTACGTCGGAGAGTACAGTAATGAAATCAAAATTAAATGAAATTAAAAATGCAACTTTATTTTTTGGATTTCTTCGTTAAAAATGAAAAATTAAACTTAAAATTCAAAACTTGTGCCCAAAAATGATGATAAATGGCACATTGTGTATGTATATAATGTATGCAATCTGAGATGTACTTGATATTCATGTTGCAGGAACCATCAAAGGTGTCGGAGGGCCAGGGGTCGAGCACCGAAACTGCATCAGCTAACCTGGAGAGCTTCGACGAAGACGAGAACACCGAGCCCACGTCCCCGGCTCCCGTCCCGGCGGATCCCAAACAACCGGAGCAGAAACTGTTCCTGATCGGCCAGCCGCAGTTCTTCGGCAACTACGACGCGCTCAAGAACCCCGAGATCGTGAAGGAGCTCGGCAGCAAGAACCCCTTCCCGCACGTCCTGCTGGCGAACGGGCCGCAGCCATTCGCGTGGCCGAACAAGTACGCGCCCGTCCACCACGGCAGCCCCGGCAAGGCGGCCGCCGAGTTCCAGAAGCTTCTGGCGGGGTCGGCGCTGACGCGGGCCGGCGACGGCGACTCGGTGGTGGTGGACGCGCTGCGGGCTCGGCCGCACGCCGCCTCCTCGGGCTCGGACGGCGAGGACTCGGACTCGGACAGCGAGGACTCGGACTCGGACAGCGAGGGCGTGGGCGCGGCGCAGGCGGAGCCCGCCGTGGCGCAGGTGCGGCCGCAGGCCATCGCGCTGGCCGGGCCCAGCGGCGTGGCGGCGGCGGCGCCCGTGGGCACGGCCGTGGTGGGCCGCGGTGGGCTGGCCGTGGCGGCTCCCTCAGCCACGGCAGTGGCGGGCCCGTCGGGCGGCGAGCCCCCGCTGGTGGTGCCGGCGTCGCGCGCCAAGCACCCCACCCACCCCGCCTACCACAGGTTCCTGGAGCGCGCCGATGACGAGGACTACAGCTACTCCGCCTAGCCCCGCCGGCCGGCCTTATTTATTCGCACCGCACGCGACAGCGAGTGTGACATCTGCGGGCAAATTTGTACCACATTTGTTAAATTAAATTTTTTTTTTCGGCATCTCATTAGCTGTTTTCCTTCTACCTTGCTCCATGTGTTCCGCATTAAACTATTTCTAAGTAAAGAAATGTATTGTGTAAATATTTTGGTATCGGAGGCAAATACATCCTCTAAATACTTAGTTACAAATATTTTGAAAGTGGGTTCTGAGGGTAAAACTCTTAACAAAATGAAAAAAAAATATTTATTTACTTCTAAATTCAATACTTAATTTATCAGTTTATATCTAGTGCAATGCCAATTAGTAATATTACACAAGAGTTATTGTAAAAAAATGTTCTTTTTTAACCCTTCATGGACAGTTAAAAGTATTATAAAATTTCAACACGATATCTCAGCATCGCTAGCGTCAACAAAACTACTCACGCAAAAATCATCGTGTCCATTCACACTCACCGAGCCAACAACTGTATTTGCCGTTTCACTTAATTACTGTATGTGGCAAACAACAGTTTATCTCTTAACAGGATGCACTGCTTGACTGTTCTCACCGTCATTCACTCGCCCGAAATGGCACTCAGCATCTCACGAGCATCACCCTGGTTGTGGAAGTCCTGGAGGCATGTCTACGGAGTTCGCCACGAGTCAACTAGTGTTCTAGACGCTTCTACCATGCAGCAGAAGCCACGTGAGGCACTGGTTGGCACCCAGTTCGGCGCGGAGGCTCCCAGCCGCGCGGGGCCAGAGGGAGCGCCCGTCCATAATCCTCATAACAATCATTTTAGGAGTATGACATTTGGTGCTTATGAAAAGTTTTCTATAATTAGAAGATAAACCAAATAGGAGACATTTTAAGTCCCAAAAGGCATGTCCGTTTACTCTAATTGGTTTCGTTCCTGAGGCCAATCCCACTTGACCTAGAAACTCACTGCAAGCATCAACACTCTTAACCACACAGAAGGACACAGCAAATTATAATTATTTACAAATACTACATTACACTGTTCCCCAGTTAAAATTATCAAGAAAATATAAAGCAATTAAGACTGAACTATAGTTTGTTATCAATTTTAATAGCTCAAGTATATATTGGACGATATCAACAGTTGAAAGAGAGAGGAAAATTTGGTTAGTTCTTCCATACGTCATTAGTGTTTGGGAGATACCAACCGAAAATAATAATGTACATTTCCAATGTTACTTCACCAGTAATGTCAGCGACAAGAAAGGTTTGTGAAAATGCCCAAGTTGTCATACATCCATGTACAGGTTATGTTTCCCCAGACAATAATCTTTTTTTGTGTGGGAGTGGTGTTGCTTTCAAATCTTTTCTACTTACCATATCTGTGCTAACTAAAGAGCTGATACTCTAGCGTGAACAATAAGTAGACTTCCTGTCCTTTTCCCATCCATTAAGCAGCTGAGAAAAGCCACATTGGCCAAGAAAAAAAGAAGCCTCTACACCCATCGTGTTGCCAAAGCGCCGTTCAAGTATTCCTACTTGCCAAGAGAGGCTCCAGCGCTCACTTCTCTCGTCAACAGCTGTCTTCATTAAGTCACACACCGTTCGCTCCTCGCTGCGAGAGTCATGTGAAACACCATTTCATTCGCGTAATCTATCCTGTCCGTTGATATCATAGTTAAAAATACACTAAATAATTTACAATAGTACTGAATGGTTGGTTAACATTAAATATTAACAAATATCATCATCAACTGCTTCCAGCTTGTGGTAGGGTCAGCAAAGTAAAATGCCTCCATCTTCCTTTTTCCTCTCCACCATTTTTCCTCCTTCACTCTATTCCATTATTATCCCCTCTCCTGCAATCCTTTAACTATCTGCTCTTCCCACCTCCTCCTTGGTCTCACTTGGGACCTTCTTCCTGTGTACTTCAACTCCATCATTTTTAGGCAGCATCTCTGTACCCATTCTGTGGACATGGCCATACTATCTCATTCTTGTTTTTTTTTAATGATTACATTTAAATCCTGTACTCATGCTCTTACTTGCACCATCTTATTCATGATCCTGTTTCCAAAACTTATTGCAAATTTATAAAATCAGACAATCAAGGCAACAAAATGAGTAAATCCAAGTGTAGTAGCCTATTACCAACTGATGAAAAACTATTAAATCTCAAAGCAAAAACAAGTTACCAAATTTTTATTTCATTCAACAGATCTTCACCTGTGGCCACTATTAACAGTCGTTTCTTGCTGATCTGTGCTCGCGCGCCAACGTCCCCGAACTCTTATCCTCCACTGCTCATTTTCTCTCTGTCGGGAAACTCCACCTCACTGACATTGTCTCGGGTATTCTTCTTCGTTCACAAAGCCTCCAGTGACAGCCAATCGAAATTGACTTCCTCAATGGTATCGTCAAACCTAAAGATTGGTCGACCAGTGCGTTAATAAACCCTGGAGGTTGCCCATAGAACCATCTCCTAGATTTTCAACTGCCTTGTGAAGTAGGCCCTTCATCAGATGCCTGTAAACTACCAGATCAATGTCCGGCATCTGCATTCCCGCAGACTCTCTCAGGAACCCTAAAATCCCGAGGGAAAGAGGGTAGTGATTTAGGCAGTGACAATGGAGGAAACATGCGGGAGAAGGCATGTCCGAGCCATGCCTCTTATACCTTTGCATGGCACCGAATGGCCTAGACATCCTTGGATGATACCACTCATTTGTTGAATAGAGTAATTACTTAAGCTTTCCGTACGTAACTTCCATAGATATGTAAGTATAATTGGAACAGAAATGTTGCAATGCATGTCTAGCTATATGTTAAAAATCTGCCTGCATGTATGCAAACATATACTTTGAGAATAAATCCAAACCTCCAGAAGGCAAAATATTAGGAAGCTAAGCTTAATCTAAGAACAAAAAAAGTGTTATTTAACCAAAATAAGCCTTTTAATAGATCACTATTGGTGACCTGAAATCATTTTCTTCCAGTAGCAGCTATTGAAGAAAGTTTAAGACTTTAATATATTGTCACTGTAAGCTGTGGAAGCTGGCGAAACCTAAACTGCTCTGTCAACCTGACGGATCCTGAGCCATAGGATCCATGCTTATGGATAGTCACCCTCTTGCTTATCGCTGTTACGATTGTGGATATCCTTGTCTGGCTTGTGGATTGTCACTGTCATGCTTGACTTTAATATATTGTCACTGTAAGCTGTGGAAGCTGGCGAAACCTAAACTGCTCTGTCAACCTGACGGATCCTGAGCCATAGGATCCATGCTTATGGATAGTCACCCTCTTGCTTATCGCTGTTACGATTGTGGATATCCTTGTCTGGCTTGTGGATTGTCACTGTCATGCTTGACTTTAATATATTGTCACTGTAAGCTGTGGAAGCTGGCGAAACTTAAACTGCTCTGTCAACCTGACGGATCCTGAGCCATAGGATCCATGCTTATGGATAGTCACCCTCTTGCTTATCGCTGTTACGATTGTGGATATCCTTGTCTGGCTTGTGGATTGTCACTGTCATGCTTGTGGGAAGTCACTGTCTTGCTTGTGGATAAACGGTTTTTTGCTTGGGAATAGACTTTGTTTTTTCTGTGACCAGACGGTGTCTTACTTGTGGATAGTCATTGTCTTGCACGTGGGTGGTCATTGTCTGACTTGTTATTAGTCACTCTCAAGCTTGTGGTTAGTCACTGTCGTGCTTGTGGAGAGTTGCTTCGTTGCTTGTGAATATTCGATGACTTGCTTGTGGATAGTCATTGTCTAGATTGTGAATAGTCGCTTGTTGTTCTTTTGCTTAGTCTCTGTCAAGCTTGTGTGTAGTCATTTTATAGCTTGTGGTTATATTCGTTATCATGCTTGTTTGTAGTCGCTGTCTTGCTTGTAGATAGTCGCTGTATTGCTTGTGGATAGTCGCTATCGTGGTTGTGCGTAGACATTGTCTTAGCTTTGGATAGTCATTGACATGACAATGTTCACAAATACGTCGCAAACTCTCCGGTGCCGATAGGTACCGTCAGATTTTAGGCACGACTCGCTTGCCCGAGTCGCTGATCCTGGGAATGTTTGCTCTCTGGGGTAAGTAGAAAAATACCTACAGTCCTTAAAGCAACAAGGATTACTTACATCTGACAAGTGCACTACATCACTGCCTTAACAACTGCCCTCGCTGTTCTTTCTCAAACCAAAAGTGTGTAAAATACTGACTGCTTCTCTCACAAGTGCTTGGCGCGGTCTAACTGCGGTAATGAGCCTTACCCGCAAAAGTAACCAACTCTAGCTAATATCCAAAATATAGTAGCAGCGAGTTCTTCATTTAGAAACTCGTAAAACAGCAAAAAAGCTGCGAAGTTCTAAAAATCGTAACTGTCTCAGCAAAGGTGACGACACACGTACCATAACTAAAGTTCCAAAAGCTTCTTCCAGTGGCTCCTGTTAAAATTGATTAAAAGTTGTGAGCTGGCAATAAGGGATGCTTAGCGGACATTTGAAACTACCACCATTCTTTGACGACACTACCGGTGCATGACTTTTCCTTTCCCCTTGATCCGTTCTCCTCTGCGCATGAGCCGATCGCACTGAATTGTATACATTGTGGCTATCAGCTTTGTTGGATTCTTCTGGTAGCGTCCGACGAGAGCTTTGAATATTGATTTGATACTTTAGGGGTCGTGAATGTGTGGGCTGCACATAATGTAAGTACTTGCTGATGTCAATGTAACTTTTTCTCTCATTCAAAATTCCGTTTCGGATCGCCCATCAAAATTTCTGTCTGGCGTAATTTTAAATTTTATTTATATTGGTATAATTTTATCAATTTAGCCATTTTATAATGAGATATAGAAGTCTAATGAGTAATCGTCCGGTATACCAGCGACATAACTTAGTTTCTTTGAGCATACAGTCAAGGTTTTTTATATGCTAGTTGTCTGTCACGTATTTTCTATTTATGTAAAGGCCTCCACACACGATCAGTCCATCTCCTAGTCCGGACTGGCTAGTCCGAACTGACAGTTTGGACGTAATTTAGATCCTCTGCATACATGATCGGTCCAAATGCTCAGTTCGGAATAAACAGTCTGAACTAAGTATTTTTCCGACTAAACTGAAGCCTTCTCCACACTCGATTGGTCTTGGGTTGCTATTGATGTTGGTTGTATCGTTTCATGGCAAACCTCGGAAGAAACTTATATGTTGCAATTGCTGTTGCACTTTTAGTAAGCAAAGTAACCAAAGAGTATAAAAAAATATGTCAGTCACGACACTCATCTGATGGACTGATGGACTGATTGTTTGGACTGACAGTTTGGACTGTCGAGACGCTGTTCCCACACGCGGCAGTTCGGACTGAGGGCTCTCGAGCCCACAGTCCGATTTGATGGGACGTCATCAGTTCATCAATCCATCAGTTCCGACTGATCAGTCCATCGTACTTGCTCACACACGGCAGTTCCGACTGATAAAATCCGACTGATAAGTCCGAACTGACAGTTCGAACTGATCGTGTGTGTGGGCTTTAACTTAGTGATGTTTGATAACTCTAGTTTCAATTCTGCTCAGGTACTTTGATTTTTTTTTAACAAGAGTAAAGGTTAAACCCTGAGTCTGTGCAGGGCCTGTAGTGTGTATACTACTTCAGTTAGTATTTAGCAGGCTAATGTACGTCTTGCTTGCTGCATGTGCCTGTTTTGACCAGGGAAGGTTGTGTAGCTGTGTACACTCTTGAGTTTGTATAACTATTTCGTAAGGTTCTTTATTTGCATTTTTGATGAACCATTTGCCCTTGTACATGTAACTGTTTCTAACTTTTGAAAATATGTGTTATTATCATTTAGAAAATTGCTATTTTTAACGGTATCGCTTGTGCTGGACTGTCCAGCTCATGTTACTGTTCTTTGCAAAAGCGTGCGAGTGTACGCTAGCCTTATTGGAAATGCTTTGGCCATAGCCGGCTTAATAGGGGTGAGCGGCCCCCACGCGCATTCGTTCCAAATTTTGGCCAAAAGTTGCGTCTGAATTGTTACAAACTCACCCCAAATTTTAACATTGTAGCTGCACTAGGAACAAAGATAAAATTACCACTAGTATTTTTGGTGAAGGATTTTTTTTTCTCAAGATCTGCTAGACCGATTTTTATGAAAAAAAAAAAAATGTTTTAAATGTATTCAAGACGATTCACAGAAAAAATCAAGAACCTAATCCACGAACGTAACTACCCAAAAATATAATTTTAGTTTTCATGATTTTTTTTCGGTCACTCGCTCACGAGATACAATTACCAGTTTTTTTATTAGACAATCGGACCTCTTCTACAACATATCATTTTTCCAAGTCGATCGAAGAGGTGGAGCATAGTTAAAAAAAATTAAAATACACTTTCGTTCTGGACCGCGGCTTTCGTGATGTGAAATCTCACTTAGAATCGAATGAAGGAAGTAGTTCTCAGTTATCAGTTCAAGAATCGAATGAGTCGCGCTTCGTGACAAAAATTCGTTGGCTAGTAGAATCTGTTCATGATATAATCAAACAGAAATATCAACTCCTTGATAAAAAAAATTGGTTGTCTGTAAAGTCGGTTTACGGACGATAGTTTAACGTGACGTCATAAAAAAACATTGATGAAATTATTGCATACTTTTATGAATAAAATTGAATCATTTTTATTGAATTATCACTATTTTGTATGGATTCAAAGAAGGAGTGAAATGAAATCTAAAATTTAATTGATAAATCTACTTTTATTTGCACTTATTAATTCAAATATGTTTATTACTTTAACGAAGAGATTTCGGCACTAGATAAAAGTTAAACACTTTAGCACCGTCTGTGTTTCGTGACTGGGTGAGTTTCTCCCAGGTACATATCGATTGTAACAACGCCAATCACAGTGATTCAGTACAGAAGTAAACGCGTCCTGAGTGGCTCGGTCAAAAAAATGCAACGACTTCTCTCGCAGACGGCCGCCAATCACAAGGAAGAAACCACAAGTGCGGGTATACCTTGTTGCAGTCTAATAAGTGTTTAGATATTTTCGCGAAAAATGCCTGCCCCTAGCTCCAAATTCTTTGGCTCCATAAGTTATTGGTTCCTAAAGTCATTGGCTCCAAAACTCTTTGGCTCCAAAAGTCATTGGATCCAACAGTCATTGGCTCTAAAGTCATTGGCTCCAACAGTCTTTGGCTTCAAAATCATTGGATCCAGCATTATTTTGCTCCAACAGATCCAAGTGCTCCAAAGCTCCAACAGCTCCAAGGTTTACAAAGCTCTAATTGCCTCAAAGCTTTAACTGAATTCAATTTCATTTTGATTGAACTTGCCCCAATTGCTGAAATGACTTTATTATCACTCTCTATTTTGTTAGTCGTTGGTAATGATTTTTTGCTTCTTTAAGTTAGAAGTTATATTTTGAGAAATCATTTTTAGTTAGAAATCATATTTCCTGAAATAAAACAATCACTTTTAAAAGCCAAAATTTAATTAATTAATTTTTTGATTTTATACAAATGCAGGTTAAACAAGTCATTACTGTAACGTTATAATGGTATAAAGTTATAATGGTGGTGGGAATGATGTATACCTTGATATTAGTAGTGGGGTTTAGTCGCCTGGTAAATAGTGTGGAGAATAAATGTGTTTTGACATTTATTGACAATTACATACGTCGAGAATCGAACCCAGTATCTATAGAATCCACGATGTAGGTGCTTTTTTTTTTTTAAATATTTTTAGTTTATAATTTTACCTATTTTTTATTTTTAAATTAATATTTTATTAAATTGACATTACCGGGATCGAACCCAGTATCTTCAAAGTCCAGGGTGAACAAACTACCGTTTTATTTAGTTTTTAATTTTAATTAAAAAATATTTTTATAAAAAACCCTTTTTTTTTGTTTAAAAAAAATTAAATCAGGTTGCCCAATTACTTCAGAAGTATCATATTTCAGTCGTGATTAAGTTCAAGGGACCTAAGAATGCGGCCGTGACGTCACATATCAAAGATAGTGAACGGACATTTGATATGCTCCATGCTACACAGCATGAAGCCTGTGTCCGACTCGGTCAAACCATATTACTTCTACCGTGTCTTTAATCTAACATTTAACGTTTCTCATGAGATTCTTACGCAGATGTAAATTTTTAATTTTTATAATGACGACTGTACCTCGAAGAAAAAGAGCTTGTATGGGAGTGCGGAAATGTGCAGGTAATTTTGGAGCTATGCCTCAGTGTACGTGTGAAAGCAGACGGCGCAGGCGTGGCAGTGAGACGTGATAACATCTTTATTCAGTGAAGCAAGAGGCACGGAGAGCCCAGTGAAACACTTTCAGTTGTTGGCTGACTGCGGCAACAGCGCTGCATGATAATCCAAGATCACTGTCCACAACGTAAGCATGTCCCCTTCAAGTCAATGTAGATGATTTGCGAAGAAATTTGGAAGGATTATGAATGTCAAACCCTTACAGACAATCGTGTATACTCCCGCCACGAGTCGACATTCACGGTTCCACGTGCGCCAGTTCTTACCCGTGAAACTATCTGTAAGATAGACTATTTTTAAATCAGTTGTAAATGTAGAGGTTATTTGCACAAGTAATTGTGAAAATATTCGTCACTTAGCACAATATTTAATTAATCAAATATTTTTTTTTAAATTTGTAATGCTTTTATAAATTAAAAAGAGATGTTTTCTTTCGTGTCCAGTTCAGTACTCTCTGTTGGCCGGCTCGCTCGTGCCCAGTCCAGTTGACCTCTCCCCGACATGGCTCAGCCGGCCCGCTGGAGACCAGATCTGGGCGGTCTGGAGCAGGTCTCATTAGACGTGTACTCTCTGTTGGCCGACTCGCTCGTGCCCAGTCCAGTTGACCTCTCCCCGACATGGCCCAGCCGGCCCGCTGGAGACCAGACCTGGGCGGTCTGGAGCAGGTCTCATTAGACGTGTACTCTCTGTTGGCCGGCTCGCTCGTGCCCAGTCCAGTTGACCTCTCCCAGACATGGCCCAGCCGGCCCGCTGGAGACCAGACCTGGGCGGTCTGGAGCAGGTCTCATTAGACGTGTACTCTCTGTTGGCCGACTCGCTCGAGCCCAGTCCAGTTGATCTCTCCCCGACATGGCCCAGCCGGCCCGCTGGAGACCAGACCTGGGCGGTCTGGAGCAGGTCTCATTAGACGTGTACTCTCTGTTGGCCGACTCGCTCGTGCCCAGTCCAGTTGACCTCTCCCCGACATGGCCCAGCCGGCCCGCTGGAGACCAGACCTGGGCGGTCTGGAGCAGGTCTCATTAGACGTGTACTCTCTGTTGGCCGGCTCGCTCGTGCCCAGTCCAGTTGACCTCTCCCAGACATGGCCCAGCCGGCCCGCTGGAGACCAGACCTGGGCGGTCTGGAGCAGGTCTCATTAGACGTGTACTCTCTGTTGGCCGGCTCACTCGTGCCCAGTCTAGTTGATCTCTCCCCGACATGGTCCAGCCGGCCCGCTGGAGACCAGACCTGGGCGGTCTGGCGCAGGTCTCGGCAGACATGTACTCTCTGTTGGCCGGCTCGCTCGTGCCCAGTCCAGTTGACCTCTCCCCGACATGGCCCAGCCGGCCCGCTGGAGACCAGACCTGGGCGGTCTGGAGCAGGTCTCATTAGACGTGTACTCTCTGTTGGCCGGCTCACTCGTGCCCAGTCTAGTTGATCTCTCCCCGACATGGTCCAGCCGGCCCGCTGGAGACCAGACCTGGACGGTCTGGCGCAGGTCTCGGCAGACATGTACTCTCTGTTGGCCGGCTCGCTCGTGCCCAGTCTAGTTGATCTCTCCCCGACATGGCCCAGCCGGCCCGCTGGAGACCTGACCTAGGCGGACAGGCGCAGGTCTCGGCAGACATGTACTCTCTGTTGGCCGGCTCGCTCGTGCCCAGTCCAGTTGATCTCTCCCCGACATGGCCCAGCCGGCCCGCTGGAGACCTGACCTGGGCGGACAGGCGCAGGTCTCGGCAGACATGTACTCTCTGTTGGCCGGCTCGCTCGTGCCCAGTCCAGTTGACCTCTCCCCGACATGGCCCAGCCAGCCCGCTGGAGACAAGACCTGGGCGGTCTGGAGCAGGTCTCATTAGACGTGTACTCTCTGTTGGCCGGCTCGCTCGTGCCCAGTCTAGTTGACCTCTCCCCGACATGGCCCAGCCGGCCCGCTGGAGACCTGACCTGGGCGGACAGGCGCAGGTCTCGGCAGACATGTACTCTCTGTTGGCCGGCTCGCTCGTGCCCAGTCCAGTTGACCTCTCCCCGACATGGCCCAGCCGGCCCGCTGGAGACCAGACCTGGGCGGTCTGGAGCAGGTCTCATTAGACGTGTACTCTCTGTTGGCCGGCTCACTCGTGCCCAGTCTAGTTGATCTCTCCCCGACATGGTCCAGCCGGCCCGCTGGAGACCAGACCTGGACGGTCTGGCGCAGGTCTCGGCAGACATGTACTCTCTGTTGGCCGGCTCGCTCGTGCCCAGTCCTGTTGACCTCTCCCCGACATGGCCCAGCCGGCCCGCTGGAGACCAGACCTGGGCGGTCTGGAGCAGGTCTCATTAGACGTGTACTCTCTGTTGGCCGGCTCGCTCGTGCCCAGTCTAGTTGACCTCTCCCCGACATGGCCCAGCCGGCCCGCTGGAGACCAGACCTGGGCGGTCTGGAGCAGGTCTCATTAGACGTGTACTCTCTGTTGGCCGGCTCGCTCGTGCCCAGTCTAGTTGATCTCTCCCCGACATGGCCCAGCCGGCCCGCTGGAGACCTGACCTGGGCGGACAGGCGCAGGTCTCGGCAGACATGTACTCTCTGTTGGCCGGCTCGCTCGTGCCCAGTCTAGTTGATCTCTCCCCGACATGGCCCAGCCGGCCCGCTGGAGACCTGACCTGGGCGGACAGGCGCAGGTCTCGGCAGACATGTACTCTCTGTTGGCCGGCTCGCTCGTGCCCAGTCTAGTTGATATCTCCCCGACATGGCCCAGCCGGCCCGCTGGAGACCTGACCTGGGCGGACAGGCGCAGGTCTCGGCAGACATGTACTCTCTGTTGGCCGGCTCGCTCGTGCCCAGTCTAGTTGATCTCTCCCCGACATGGCCCAGCCGGCCCGCTGGAGACCTGACCTGGGCGGACAGGCGCAGGTCTCGGCAGACATGTACTCTCTGTTGGCCGGCTCGCTCGTGCCCAGTCTAGTTGATCTCTCCCCGACATGGCCCAGCCGGCCCGCTGGAGACCTGACCTGGGCGGACAGGCGCAGGTCTCGGCAGACATGTACTCTCTGTTGGCCGGCTCGCTCGTGCCCAGTCTAGTTGATCTCTCCCCGACATGGCCCAGCCAGCCCGTTGGAGACCTGACCTGGGCGGACAGGCGCAGGTCTCGGCAGACATGTACTCTCTGTTGGCCGGCTCGCTCGTGCCCAGTCCTGTTGACCTCTCCCCGACATGGCCCAGCCGGCCCGCTGGAGACCTGACCTGGGCGGTCTGGTGCATATCTCGGCAGACGTGTGCTCGTGCTCTCTGTTGGCCGGCTCGCTCGTGCCCAGTCCTGTTGACCTCTCCTCGACATGGCCCAGCCGGCCCGTTTGAGAACTGACCTGGGTTGTCTGGCGCATGTCTCGGCAGATGTGTGCTCGTGCTCTCTGACTTCAACGTACGCCAAGGCCAAGCGCGGCTCCAGATGTGATAGCCCATCTGGAGTCCATAATTAATATTTTTAGAGTATTTTTATATTTATTTATTTACTTTAGTTCATGTGTTTAACTTTTTTCATCAATAAATGAGTTTGAAACTTTTAAATTACAATTTTAGATGCCATAAATTTGTGAACATCCAAGCATATCTCTGACATTTAGACTTCTTCACACTGGACCACTCGAAACGCGCTTTGTTCCCAATTGCTAGTATATAAATGGATTTGGACTAAACATGTTCATTGTTTGTGGGGTTCCTATAGAACAGAAAATGAGGTAAAAACAGAATATATTGGATTTATTCGATACTTTGTTGAGCAATAATAAAATGATTTCTAGCCAACTCTTTTTTTTATTTATTCTCTATACATTCCTTTGCAGGCATGTCCCAGATTGGATTCCCTTCTGTACTTCGACAATAAACCGTTCGGTGTTGATAATTGACTCTGCTACTCAAAAAAACAGCTATGTGGAAGGAAGTGGCTTGATTGAAATCGCGCCAATGTGCACAACCCCCGGCCGTTGCTCGTGAATGCGCCACTCACATCAGAGTGGATAGTTCTGTTTGGTTTAATGTTACCACGGCGTGGCGCGTTTATATTGGTTCGCTCGCAATGGCACAGTGTGAAGGGAGCCGTAATATCAAATTGTTTTGCAACTGCATCCTTTAGTTGTGTGATAGCCCCTCGCGAATAGTCTTCCTGGTGTCACCCCTGACTGAGACGTCCATAAATGAGATCATAAGGCCTTTTTCACACGGAGAGTCCCTTGCCACGTCCTCGCGAGCGGGGGAGTTTACCTCTCCCACCATCCACTCTTTCACACGGAGAGTCGTATGGCACGTCCTTGCGAGCGGGGGAGTTTTCCTCTCCCACCATCCACTCTTTCACACGGAGAGTCGTATGGCACGTCCTCGCGAGCAAGGGAGTCTTCCTCTCCCACCATCCACTTTTCACACCGAGAGCCACATGGCACGTATCGCGAGCGGGGGAGTTTTCCTCTCCCACCATCCACTCTTTCACAGGGGGAGCCGCATGGCATGACCTCACGATTGGGAAGTTTTCCTCTTCCACCATCCACTCTTTCACACGGAGAGTCGCATGGCACGTCCTCGCGAGCGGGGGAGTTTTCCTCTCCCACCCACCACTCTTTCACAGGGGGAGCCGCATGGCATGACCTCGCGATTGGGAAGTTTTCCTCTTCCACCATCCACTCTTTCACACGGAGAGTCGCATGGCACGTCCTCGCGAGCGGGGGAGTTTTCCTCTCCCACCATCCACTCTTTCACACCGAGAGCCACATGGCACATCTCGCCAGCGGAGGAGTTTTCCTCTCCCACCATCCACTCTTTCACACCGAGAGCCACATGGCACATCTCGCCAGTGGGGGAGTTTTCCTCTCCCACCGTCCATTCTTCACAAGGGGAGCCGCATGGCACGTCCTCGCGAACGGGGGAGTTTTCCTCTCCCACCATCCACTCTTTCACAGGGGGAGCCGCATGGCATGACCTCACGATTGGGAAGTTTTCCTCTTCCACCATCCACTCTTTCACACGGAGAGTCGCATGGCACGTCCTCGCGAGCGGGGGAGTTTTCCTCTCCCACCCACCACTCTTTCACAGGGGGAGCCGCATGGCATTACCTCGCGATTGGGAAGTTTTCCTCTTCCACCATTCACTCTTTCACACGGAGAGTCGCATTGCACGTCCTCGCGAGCGGGGGAGTTTTCCTGTTCTACCATCCATTCTTTCACAAGGGGAGCCGCATGGCACGTCCTCGCGAGAGGGGGAGTTTTTCTCTCCCACCATCTACTCTTTCACACGGAGAGCCACATGGCACGTCCTAGCGAGCCAGGGGGTGTTTTCCTCTTCCACCATCCATTCTTTCACAAGGGGAGCCGCATGGCTTGTCCTCGCGAGAGGGGGTGTTTTTCTCTCCCACCATCGATTCTTTCAAACTGAGAGCCGCATGGCACATCTTCACGAGCGGGGTAGTATTCCTCTCCCACAATCCATTCTTCACAAGGGGAACCGCATGGCACGTCCTCGCGAGCGGGGGAGTTTTTCTCTCCCACCATCCACTCTTTCACACGGAGAGCCACATGGCACGTCCTCGTGAGCGGGGGAGTTTTTCTCTCCCACCATCCATTCTTTCACAAGGAGATCCGCATGGTACGTCCGAGCGTGCGGGGGAGTTTTCCTCTCCCACGATCCACTCTTTCACACGGAGAGTCGTATGGCACGTCCTCGCGAGCGGGGGAGTTTGTCTCTCCCATCATCCACGCTTTCACACGGAGAGCCGCATGGCACGTCCTCGCGAGCGGGGGAGTTTTCTTCTCCCACCATCCATTCTTCACAAGGGGAGCCGCATTGTACATCCTCGCGACCGGGGGAGTTTTCCTCTCCCACCATCCACTCTTTCACACGGAGAGCCGCATGGAACGTCCTCACGAAAGTGGAGTTTTCCTCTCTCACCATCCATTCTTTCACAAGGGGATCCGCATGGCACATCCTCGCGAGTGGGGGAGTTTTCCTCTCCCACGATCCACTCTTTCACACGGAGAGTCGTATGGCACGTCCTCGCGAGCGGGTGAGTTTTCCTCTGCCACCATCCACTCTTTCACACGGAGAGCCGCATGGCACATCCTCACGAGCGGGGTAGTTTTCCTTTCCCACCGTCCATTCTTTCACAAAGGGAGCCGCAGGGCATGTCCTCGCGAGCGGGAAGCTTTCCTCTCCCACCATCCACTCTTTCACATGGAGAGCCGCATGGCACGTCCTCGCGAGCGGGGGAGTTTTCCTCTCCCACCATCCACTCTTTCACACGGAGAGCCACATGGCACGTCCTCGCAAGCGGGGGAGTTTTTCTCTCCCACCATCCATTCTTTCACAAGGGGAGCCGCATGTCACCCACTCTTTCACACGAAGAGCCGCAATGACACGTACTCGCTAGCGGGGGAGTATTTATCTTCCACCATCCATTCTTTTACAAGGGGAGCCGCATGGCACGTCCTCGCGAGCGGGTGAGTTTTCCATTGCCACCATCCACTCTTTCACACGGAGAGCTGCATGGCACATCCTCACGAGCGGGGGAGTTTTTCTTTCCCACCGTCCATTCTTTCACAAAGGGAGCCGCAGGGCATGTCCTCGTGAGCGGGAAGTTTTCCTCTCCCACCATCCACTCTTACACATGCAGAGCCGCATGGCACGTCCTCGCGAGCTGGGGAGTTTTCCTCTCCCACCATCCATTCTTCACAAGGGGAGCCACATTGTACGTCCTCGCGAGTGGGGGAGTTTTCCTCTTCCACCATCCACTCTTTCACACGGAGAGCCGCATGACACGTCCTCGCGAGCGGGGGAGTTTTCCTCTCCCACCATCCATTCTTTCACAAGGGGATCCGCATGGTACGTCCTCACGTGCGGGGGAGTTTTCCTCTCCCACGATCCACTCTTTCACACGGAGAGTCGTATGGCACCTCCTCGCGAGCAGGGGAGTTTTCCTCTCCCACCATCCACTCTTTCACACCGAAATCCACATGGCACGTCTCGCGAGCGGGGGAGTTTCCTCTCCCACCATCCATTTTTCACAAGAGGAGCCGCATGGCACGACCTCGCGAGCGGGGGAAATTTCCTCTCCCACCATCCACTCTTTCACACCGAGAGCCACATGGAACATCTCGCGAGTGGGGGAGTCATCCTCTCCCACCATCCACTCTTTCAGACGGAGAGTCGCATGGCACGTCCTCGCGAGTGGGGGAGTTTTTCTCTCCCACCATCGACTCTTTCACACGGAGAGCCACATGGCACGTCCTCACGAACGGGGGAGTTTTCCTCTCCCACCATCCATTCTTCACAAGGGGAACCGCATGGCACGTCATCGCGAGCGGGGAAGTTTTCCTCACCCACCATCCCCTCTTTCACACGGAGAGCCACATGGCACGTCCTCGCGAGCGGGGGAGTTTTTCTCTCCCACCATCCATTCTTTCACAAGGGGAGCCGCATGTCACGTCCTCGCGAGCGGGGGAGTTTGTCTCTCCCACCATCCACTCTTTCACACGGAGAGCCGCAATGACACATCCTCGCGAGCAGGGAAGTTTTTATCTCCCACCATCCAAACTTTCACAAGGGGAGCCGCACGGCACGTCCTCGCGAGCGGGACAGTTTTCCTCTGCCACCATCCACTCTTTCACACGGAGAGCCGCATGGCACGTCCTCGCGAGCAGGGGAGTTTTCCTCTCCCACCATCCATTCTTCACAAGGGGAGCCACATTGTATGTCCTCGCCAGTGGGGGAGTTTTCCTCTCCCACCATCCACTCTTTCACACGGAGAGCCGCATGACACGTCCTCGCGAGCGGGGGAGTTTTCCTCTCCCACCATCCACTCTTTCACACCGAAATCCACATGGCACGTCTCGCGAGCAGGGGAGTTTCCTCTCCCACCATCCACTCTTTCACAGGGGGAGCCGCATGGCATGACCTCACGATTGGGAAGTTTTCCTCTTCCACCATCCACTCTTTCACACGGAGAGTCGCATGGCACGTCCTCGCGAACAGGGGAGATTTCCTCTCCCACCCACCACTCTTTCACAGGGGGAGCCGCATGGCATGACCTCGCGATTGGAAAGTTTTCCTCTTCCACCATCCACTCTTTCACACGGAGAGTCGCATGGCACGTCCTCGCGAGCGGGGGAGTTTTCCTCTCCCACCATCCACTCATTCACACCGAGAGCCACATGGCACATCTCGCCAGCGGGGGAGTTTTCCTCTCCCACCATCCACTCTTTCACACCGAGAGCCACATGGCACATCTCGCCAGCGGGGGAGTTTTCCTCTCCCACCATCCATTCTTCACAAGGGGAGCCGCATGGCACGTCCTCGCGAACGGGGGAGTTTTCCTCTCCCACCATCCACTCTTTCACAGGGGGAGCCGCATGGCGTGACCTCACGATTGGTAAGTTTTCCTCTTCCACCATCCACTCTTTCACACGGAGAGTCGCATGGCACGTCCTCGCGATCGGGGGAGTTTTCCTCTCCCACCCACCACTCTTTCACAGGGGGAGCCGCATGGCATGACCTCGCGATTGGGAAGTTTTCCTCTTCCACCATCCACTCTTTCACACGGAGAGTCGCATTGCACGTCCTCGCGAGCGGGGGAGTTTTCCTGTTCTACCATCCATTCTTTCACAAGGGGAGCCGCATGGCACGTCCTCGCGAGAGGGGGAGTTTTTCTCTCCCACCATCTACTCTTTCACACGGAGAGCCACATGGCACGTCCTAGCGAGCCAGGGGGTGTTTTCCTCTTCCACCATCCATTCTTTCACAAGGGGAGCCGCATGGCTTGTCCTCGCGAGAGGGGGTGTTTTTCTCTCCCACCATCGATTCTTTCAAACTGAGAGCCGCATGGCACATCTTCACGAGCGGGGTAGTATTCCTCTCCCACAATCCATTCTTCACAAGGGGAACCGCATGGCACGTCCTCGCGAGCGGGGGAGTTTTTCTCTCCCACCATCCACTCTTTCACACGGAGAACCACATGGCACGTCCTCGTGAGCGGGGGAGTTTTTCTCTCCCACCATCCATTCTTTCACAAGGAGATCCGCATGGTACGTCCTCGCGTGCGGGGGAGTTTTCCTCTCCCACGATCCACTCTTTCACACGGAGAGTCGTATGGCACGTCCTCGCGAGCGGGGGAGTTTGTCTCTCCCATCATCCCCTCTTTCACACGGAGAGCCGCATGGCACGTCCTCGCGAGCGGGGGAGTTTTCTTCTCCCACCATCCATTCTTCACAAGGGGAGCCGCATTGTACATCCTCGCGACCGGGGGAGTTTTCCTCTCCCACCATCCACTCTTTCACACGGAGAGCCGCATGGAACGTCCTCACGAAAGTGGAGTTTTCCTCTCTCACCATCCATTCTTTCACAAGGGGATCCGCATGGCACATCCTCGCAAGTGGGGGAGTTTTCCTCTCCCACGATCCACTCTTTCACACGGAGAGTCGTATGGCACGTCCTCGCGAGCGGGTGAGTTTTCCTCTGCCACCATCCACTCTTTCACACGGAGAGCCGCATGGCACATCCTCACGAGCGGGGTAGTTTTCCTTTCCCACAGTCCATTCTTTCACAAAGGGAGCCGCAGGGCATGTCCTCGCGAGCGGGAAGTTTTCCTCTCCCACCATCCACTCTTTCACATGGAGAGCCGCATGGCACGTCCTCGCGAGCGGGGGAGTTTTCCTCTCCCACCATCCACTCTTTCACACGGAGAGCCACATGGCACGTCCTCGCAAGCGGGGGAGTTTTTTTCTCCCACCATCCATTCTTTCACAAGGGGAGCCGCATGTCACCCCCTCTTTCACACGGAGAGCCGCAATGACACGTACTCGCGAGCGGGGGAGTATTAATCTTCCACCATCCATTCTTTCACAAGGGGAGCCGCATGGCACGTCCTCGCGAGCGGGTGAGTTTTCCATTGCCACCATCCACTCTTTCACACGGTGAGCTGCATGGCACATCCTCACGAGCGGGGGAGTTTTTCTTTCCCACCGTCCATTCTTTCACTAAGGGAGCCGCAGGGCATGTCCTCGCGAGCGGGAAGTTTTCCTCTCCCACCATCCACTCTTTCACATGGAGAGCCGCATGGCACGTCCTCGCGAGCGGGGGAGTTTTCCTCTCCCACCATCAATTCTTCACAAGGGGAGCCACATTGTACGTCCTCGCGAGTGGGGGAGTTTTCCTCTTCCACCATCCACTCTTTCACACGGAGAGCCGCATGACACGTCCTCGCGAGCGGGGGAGTTTTCCTCTCCCTCCATCCATTCTTTCACAAGGGGATCCGCATGGTACGTCCTCACGTGCGGGGGAGTTTTCCTCTCCCGCGATCCACTCTTTCACACGGAGAGTCGTATGGCACCTCCTCGCGAGCAGGGGAGTTTTCCTCTCCCACCATCCACTCTTTCACACCGAAATCCACATGGCACGTCTCGCGAGCGGGGGAGTTTCCTCTCCCACCATACCATTTATCACAAGAGGAGCCGCATGGCACGACCTCGCAAGCGGGGGAAATTTCCTCTCCCACCATCCACTCTTTCACACCGAGAGCCACATGGCACATCTCGCGAGTGGGGGAGTCATCCTCTCCCACCATCCACTCTTTCAGATGGAGAGTCGCATGACACGTCCTCGCGAGTGGGGGAGTTTTCCTCTTCCACCATCCATTCTTTCACAAGGGGAGCCGCATGGCACGTCCTGGCAAGAGGGGGAGTTTTTCTCTCCCACCATCGACTCTTTCACACGGAGAGCCGCATGGCACGTCCTCACGAACGGGGGAGTTTTCCTCTCCCACCATCCATTCTTCACAAGGGGAACCGCATGGCACGTCATCGCGAGCGGGTAAGTTTTCCTCTCCCACCATCCACTCTTTCACACGAAGAGCCACATGGCACGTCCTCGCGAGCGGGGGAGTTTTTCTCTCCCACCATCCATTCTTTCACAAGGGGAGCCGCATGTCACGTCCTCGCGAGCGGGGGAGTTTGTCTCTCCCACCATCCACTCTTTCACACGGAGAGCCGCAAAGACACATCCTCGCGAGCAGGGAAGTTTTTATCTCCCACCATCCAAACTTTCACAAGGGGAGCCGCACGGCACGTCCTCGCGAGCGGGACAGTTTTTCTCTGCCACCATCCACTCTTTCACACGGAGAGCCGCATTGCACATCTCGCGAGTGGGGGAGTTTTCCTCTTCCACTATCCATTCTTTCACAAGGGGAGCCGCATGGCACGTACTCGCGAGAGGGGAAGTTTTTCTCTCCCACCATCGACTCTTTCACACGGAGAGCCGCATGGCACGTCCTCACGAGCGGGGGAGTTTTCCTCTCCCACCATCCATTCTTCACAAGGGGAACCGCATGGCACGTCCTCGCTAGCGGGGGAGTTTGTCTCTCCCACCATCCACTCTTTCACACGGAGAGCCGCAATGACACGTCCTCGCGAGCGGGGGAGTTTTTATCTTCCACCATCCAAACTATGACAAGGGGAGCCGCATGGCACGTCCTCGCGAGCGGGAGAGTTTTCCTCTGCCACCATCCACTCTTTCACACGGAGAGCCGAATGGCACATCCTCACGAGCGGGGGAGTTTTCCTTTCCCACAGTCCATTCTTTCACAAGGGGAGCCGCACGGCACGTCCTCGCGAGCGGGACAGTTTTTCTCTGCCACCATCCACTCTTTCACACGGAGAGCCGCATGGCACATCTCGCGAGTGGGGGAGTTTTCCTCTTCCACTATCCATTCTTTCACAAGGGGAGCCGCATGGCACGTCCTCGCGAGAGGGGAAGTTTTTCTCTCCCACCATCGACTCTTTCACACGGAGAGCCGCATGGCACGTCCTCACGAGCGGGGGAGTTTTCCTCTCCCACCATCCATTCTTCACAAGGGGAACCGCATGGCACGTCCTCGCTAGCGGGGGAGTTTGTCTCTCCCACCATCCACTCTTTCACACGGAGAGCCGCAATGACACGTCCTCGCGAGCGGGGGAGTTTTATCTTCCACCATCCAAACTATGACAAGGGGAGCCGCATGGCACGTCCTCGCGAGCGGGAGAGTTTTCCTCTGCCACCATCCACTCTTTCACACGGAGAGCCGAATGGCACATCCTCACGAGCGGGGGAGTTTTCCTTTCCCACAGTCCATTCTTTCACAAAGGGAGCCGCAGGGTATGTCCTCGCGAGCGGGAGAGTTTTCCTCTCACACCATCCACTCTTTCACACAGAGAGCCGCATGGCACGTCCTCGCGAGCGGGGGAGGTTTCCTCTCCCACCATCCATTCTATCACAAGGGGATCCGCATGGCACGTCCTCGCGAGCGAGGGAGTTTTTCTCTCCCACCATCAACTCTTTCACACGGAGAGCCGCATGACACGTCCTCGCGAGCGGGGGATTTTTCCTCTCCCAACATCCTCTCTTTCACACGGAGAGCCGCATGACACGTCCTCGCGAGCGGAGGAGTTTTCCTCTCCCACCATCTACTCTTTCACACGGAGAGTCTGATGGCACGTCCTCGCGAGCGGGGAAGATTTCCTCTCCTACCATCCACTCTTTCACACGGAGAGTCGTATGGCACGTCCTCGCGAGCAGGGGAGTTTTCCTCTCCCACCATCCACTCTTTCACACCGAGAGCCACATGGCACGTCTCGCGAGCGGGGGAGTTTCCTCTCCCACCATCCATTCTTCACAAGTGGAGCCGCACGGCACGTCCTCTCGAGCGGGGTAGTTTTCCTCTCCCACCATTAACTCTATCACACGGAGAGCCGCATGGCACGTCCTCGCGAGTGGGGTATTTTTCCTCTCCCACCATCCATTCTTCACAAGGGGAACCGCATGGCACGTCCTCGCGAGCGGGGGAGTTTTCCTCTCCCATTATCCACTCTTTCACACGGAGAGCCACATGGCACGTCCTAGCGAGCCAGGGGGTGTTTTCCTATTCCACCAGTCATTCTTTCACAAGGGGAGCCGCATGGCTTGTCCTCGCGAGAGGGGGTGTTTTTCTCTCCCACCATCGATTCTTTCACACGGAGAGCCGCATGGCACATCTTCACGAGCGGGGTATTATTCCTCTCCCACAATCCATTCTTCACAAGGGGAACCGCATGGCACGTCCTCGCGAGCGGGGGAGTTTGTCTCTCCCACCATCCACTCTTTCACACGGAGAGCCGCATTACACGTTCTCGCGAGCGGTGGAGTTTTTATCTCCCACCATCCATTCTTTCACAAAGGGAGCCGCATGGCACGTCCTCGCGAGTGGGTGAGTTTTCCTCTGCCACTATCCACTCTTTCACACGGAGAGCCGCATTGCACATCCTCACGAGCGGGGGAGTTTTCCTTTCCCACCGTCCATTCTTACACAAAGGGAGCCACAGGGCATGTCCTCGCGAGCGGGGGAGTTTTCCTCCCCCAACATTTACTCATTCACACGGAGTGCCGCATGGCACGTCCTCGTGAGCGGGGGAGTTTTCTTCTCCCACCATCCATTCTTCACAAGGGGAGCCGCATTGTACATCCTCGCGCCCGGGGGAGTTTTCCTCTCCCACCATCCACTCTTTCACACGGAGAGCCGCATGGAACGTCCTCGCGAAAGTGGAGTTTTCCTCTCTCACCATCCATTCTTTCACAAGGGGATCCGCATGGCACATCCTCGCGAGCGGGGGAGTTTTCCTCTCCCACGATCCACTCTTTCACACGGAGAGTCGTATGGCACGTCCTCGCGAGCGGGTGAGTTTTCCTCTGCCACCATCCACTCTTTCACACGGAGAGCCGCATGGCACATCCTCACGAGCGGGGGAGATTTCCTTTCCCACCGTCCATTTTTTTCACAAAGGGAGCCGCAGGGCATGTCCTCGCGAGCGGGAAGTTTTCCTCTCCCACCATCCACTCTTTCACATGGAGAGCCGCATGCCACGTCCTCGCGAGCGGGGGAGTTTACCTCTCCCACCATCCACTCTTTCACACGGAGAGCCACATGGCACGTCCTCGCAAGCGGGGGAGTTTTTCTCTCCCACCATCTATTCTTTCACAAGGGGAGCCGCATGGCACGTCCTCGTAAGCGGGTGAGTTTTCCTCTGCCACCATCCACTCTTTCACACGGAGAGCCGCATGGCACATCCTCACGAGCGGGGGAGTTTTCCTTTCCCACCGTCCATTCTTTCACAAAGGGAGCCGCATGGCTTGTCCTCGCGAGAGGGGGTGTTTTTCTCTCCCACCATCGATTCTTTCACACGGAGAGCCGCATGGCACATCTTCACGAGCGGGGTATTATTCCTCTCCCACAATCCATTCTTCACAAGGGGAACCGCATGGCACGTCCTCGCGAGCGGGGGAGTTTGTCTCTCCCACCATCCACTCTTTCACACGGAGAGCCGCATTACACGTTCTCGCGAGCGGTGGAGTTTTTATCTCCCACCATCCATTCTTTCACAAAGGGAGCCGCATGGCACGTCCTCGCGAGTGGGTGAGTTTTCCTCTGCCACTATCCACTCTTTCACACGGAGAGCCGCATTGCACATCCTCACGAGCGGGGGAGTTTTTCTTTCCCACCGTCCATTCTTACACAAAGGGAGCCACAGGGCATGTCCTCGCGAGCGGGGGAGTTTTCCTCCCCCAACATTTACTCATTCACACGGAGTGCCGCATGGCACGTCCTCGTGAGCGGGGGAGTTTTCTTCTCCCACCATCCATTCTTCACAAGGGGAGCCGCATTGTACATCCTCGCGCCCGGGGGAGTTTTCCTCTCCCACCATCCACTCTTTCACACGGAGAGCCGCATGGAACGTCCTCGCGAAAGTGGAGTTTTCCTCTCTCACCATCCATTCTTTCACAAGGGGATCCGCATGGCACATCCTCGCGAGCGGGGGAGTTTTCCTCTCCCACGATCCACTCTTTCACACGGAGAGTCGTATGGCACGTCCTCGCGAGCGGGTGAGTTTTCCTCTGCCACCATCCACTCTTTCACACGGAGAGCCGCATGGCACATCCTCACGAGCGGGGGAGATTTCCTTTCCCACCGTCCATTTTTTTCACAAAGGGAGCCGCAGGGCATGTCCTCGCGAGCGGGAAGTTTTCCTCTCCCACCATCCACTCTTTCACATGGAGAGCCGCATGTCACGTCCTCGCGAGCGGGGGAGTTTACCTCTCCCACCATCCACTCTTTCACACGGAGAGCCACATGGCACGTCCTCGCAAGCGGGGGAGTTTTTCTCTCCCACCATCTATTCTTTCACAAGGGGAGCCGCATGGCACGTCCTCGTAAGCGGGTGAGTTTTCCTCTGCCACCATCCACTCTTTCACACGGAGAGCCGCATGGCACATCCTCACGAGCGGGGGAGTTTTCCTTTCCCACCGTCCATTCTTTCACAAAGGGAGCCGCAGGGCATGTCCTCGCGAGCGGGAAGTTTTCCTCTCCCACCATCCACTCTTTCACATGGAGTGCGGCATGGCACGTCCTCGCGAGCGGGGGAGTTTTCCTCTCCCACCATCCATTCTTCACAAGGGGAGCTAAATTGTACGTCCTCGCGAGTGGGGGAGTTTACCTCTCCCACCATCCACTCTTTCACACGGAGAGCCACATGGCACGTCCTCGCAAGCGGGGGAGTTTTTCTCTCCCACCATCTATTCTTTCACAAGGGGAGCCGCATGGCACGTCCTCGTAAGCGGGTGAGTTTTCCTCTGCCACCATCCACTCTTTCACACGGAGAGCCGCATGGCACATCCTCACGAGCGGGGGAGTTTTCCTTTCCCACCGTCCATTCTTTCACAAAGGGAGCCGCAGGGCATGTCCTCGCGAGCGGGAAGTTTTCCTCTCCCACCATCCACTCTTTCACATGGAGTGCGGCATGGCACGTTCTCGCGAGCGGGGGAGTTTTCCTCTCCCACCATCCATTCTTCACAAGGGGAGCCAAATTGTACGTCCTCGCGAGTGGGGGAGTTTTCCTCTCCCACCATCCACTCTTTCACACGGAGAGCCGCATGACACGTCCTCGCGAGCGGGGGAGTTTTCCTCTCCCACCATCCATTCTTTCACAAGGGGATCCGCATTGTACGTCCTCGCGTGCGGGGGAGTTTTCCTCTCCCACGATCCACTCTTTCACACGGAGAGTCGTATGGCACGTCCTCGCGAGCAGGGGAGTTTTCCTCTCCCACCATCCACTCTTTCACACCGAAATCCACATGGCACGTCTCGCGAGCGGGGGAGTTTCCTCTCCCACCATCCATTTTTCACAAGAGGAGCCGCATGGCACGTCCTCGCGAGCGGGGGAAATTTCCTCTCCCACCATCCACTCTTTCACACCGAGGGCCACATGGCAAATCTCGCGAGTGGGGGAGTCATCCTCTCCCACCATCCACTCTTTCAGACGGAGAGTCGCATGGCACGTTCTCGCGAGTGGGGGAGTTTTCCTCTTCCACCATCCATTCTTTCACAAGGGGAGCCGCATGGCACGTCCTCGCGAGAGGGGGAGTTTTTCTCTCCCACCATCGACTCTTTCACACGGACAGCCGCATGGCACGTCCTCACGAGCGGGGGAGTTTTCCTCTCCCACCATCCATTCTTCACAAGGGGAACCGCATGGCACGTCATCGCGAGCGGGGGAGTTTTCCTCTCCCACCATCCACTCTTTCACACGGAGAGCCACATGGCACGTCCTCGATAGCGGGGGAGTTTTTCTCTCCCACCATCCATTCTTTCACAAGGGGAGCCGCATGTCACGTCCTCGCGAGCGGGGGAGTTTGTCTCTCCCACCATCCACTCTTTCACACGGAGAGCCGCTATGACACGTCCTCGCGAGCGGGGGAGTTTTTATCTCCCACCATCCAAACTTTCACAAGGGGAGCCACATGGCACGTCCGCGCGAGCGGGAGAGTTTTCCTCTGCCACCATCCACTCTTTCACACGGAGAGCCGAATGGCACATCCTCACGAGCGGGGGAGTTTTCCTTTCCCACAGTCCATTCTTTCACAAAGGGAGCCGCATGGCACATCCTCGCGAGCGGGGGAGTTTTCCTCTCCCACGATCCACTCTTTCACACGGAGAGTCGTATGGCACGTCCTCGCGAGCGGGTGAGTTTTCCTCTGCCACCATCCACTCTTTCACACGGAGAGCCGCATGGCACATCCTCACGAGCGGGGGAGATTTCCTTTCCCACCGTCCATTTTTTTCACAAAGGGAGCCGCAGGGCATGTCCTCGCGAGCGGGAAGTTTTCCTCTCCCACCATCCACTCTTTCACATGGAGAGCCGCATGTCACGTCCTCGCGAGCGGGGGAGTTTACCTCTCCCACCATCCACTCTTTCACACGGAGAGCCACATGGCACGTCCTCGCAAGCGGGGGAGTTTTTCTCTCCCACCATCTATTCTTTCACAAGGGGAGCCGCATGGCACGTCCTCGTAAGCGGGTGAGTTTTCCTCTGCCACCATCCACTCTTTCACACGGAGAGCCGCATGGCACATCCTCACGAGCGGGGGAGTTTTCCTTTCCCACCGTCCATTCTTTCACAAAGGGAGCCGCAGGGCATGTCCTCGCGAGCGGGAAGTTTTCCTCTCCCACCATCCACTCTTTCACATGGAGTGCGGCATGGCACGTCCTCGCGAGCGGGGGAGTTTTCCTCTCCCACCATCCATTCTTCACAAGGGGAGCTAAATTGTACGTCCTCGCGAGTGGGGGAGTTTACCTCTCCCACCATCCACTCTTTCACACGGAGAGCCACATGGCACGTCCTCGCAAGCGGGGGAGTTTTTCTCTCCCACCATCTATTCTTTCACAAGGGGAGCCGCATGGCACGTCCTCGTAAGCGGGTGAGTTTTCCTCTGCCACCATCCACTCTTTCACACGGAGAGCCGCATGGCACATCCTCACGAGCGGGGGAGTTTTCCTTTCCCACCGTCCATTCTTTCACAAAGGGAGCCGCAGGGCATGTCCTCGCGAGCGGGAAGTTTTCCTCTCCCACCATCCACTCTTTCACATGGAGTGCGGCATGGCACGTTCTCGCGAGCGGGGGAGTTTTCCTCTCCCACCATCCATTCTTCACAAGGGGAGCCAAATTGTACGTCCTCGCGAGTGGGGGAGTTTTCCTCTCCCACCATCCACTCTTTCACACGGAGAGCCGCATGACACGTCCTCGCGAGCGGGGGAGTTTTCCTCTCCCACCATCCATTCTTTCACAAGGGGATCCGCATTGTACGTCCTCGCGTGCGGGGGAGTTTTCCTCTCCCACGATCCACTCTTTCACACGGAGAGTCGTATGGCACGTCCTCGCGAGCAGGGGAGTTTTCCTCTCCCACCATCCACTCTTTCACACCGAAATCCACATGGCACGTCTCGCGAGCGGGGGAGTTTCCTCTCCCACCATCCATTTTTCACAAGAGGAGCCGCATGGCACGTCCTCGCGAGCGGGGGAAATTTCCTCTCCCACCATCCACTCTTTCACACCGAGGGCCACATGGCAAATCTCGCGAGTGGGGGAGTCATCCTCTCCCACCATCCACTCTTTCAGACGGAGAGTCGCATGGCACGTTCTCGCGAGTGGGGGAGTTTTCCTCTTCCACCATCCATTCTTTCACAAGGGGAGCCGCATGGCACGTCCTCGCGAGAGGGGGAGTTTTTCTCTCCCACCATCGACTCTTTCACACGGACAGCCGCATGGCACGTCCTCACGAGCGGGGGAGTTTTCCTCTCCCACCATCCATTCTTCACAAGGGGAACCGCATGGCACGTCATCGCGAGCGGGGGAGTTTTCCTCTCCCACCATCCACTCTTTCACACGGAGAGCCACATGGCACGTCCTCGATAGCGGGGGAGTTTTTCTCTCCCACCATCCATTCTTTCACAAGGGGAGCCGCATGTCACGTCCTCGCGAGCGGGGGAGTTTGTCTCTCCCACCATCCACTCTTTCACACGGAGAGCCGCTATGACACGTCCTCGCGAGCGGGGGAGTTTTTATCTCCCACCATCCAAACTTTCACAAGGGGAGCCACATGGCACGTCCGCGCGAGCGGGAGAGTTTTCCTCTGCCACCATCCACTCTTTCACACGGAGAGCCGAATGGCACATCCTCACGAGCGGGGGAGTTTTCCTTTCCCACAGTCCATTCTTTCACAAAGGGAGCCGCAGGGTATGTCCTCGCGAGCGGGGGAGTTTTTCTCTCACACCATCCACTCTTTTACACAGAGTGCCGCATGGCACGTCCTCGCGAGCTTGGGAGTTTTCCTCTCCCACCATCCATTCTATCACAAGGGGATCCGCATGGCACGTCCTCGCGAGCGGGGGAGTTTTTCTCTCCCACCATCAACTCTTTCACACGGAGAGCCGCATGACACGTCCTCGCGAGCGGGGGATTTCTCCTCTCCCAACATCCACTCTTTCACACGGAGAGCCGCATGACACGTCCTCGCGAGCGGAGGAGTTTTCCTCTCCCACCATCTACTCTTTCACACGGAGAGTCGCATGGCACGTCCTCGCGAGCGGGGGAGTTTTCCTTTCCTACCATCCACTCTTTCACTCGTAGAGTCGTATGGCACATCCTCGCGATCAGGGGAGTTTTCCTCTCCCACCATCCACTCTTTCACACCGAGAGCCACATGGCACGTCTCGCGAGCGGGGGAGTTTCCTCTCCCACCATCCATTCTTCACAAGGGGAGCCTCATGGCACGTCCTCTCGAGCGGGGAAGTTTTCCTCTCCCACCATTAACCTTATCACACGGAGAGCCGCATGGCACGTCCTCGCGAGCGGGGTATTTTTCCTCTCCCACCATCCATTCGTCACAAGGGGAACCGCATGGCACGTCCTCGCGAGCGGGGGAGTTTTCCTCTCCCACCATTCACTCTTTCACACGGAGAGCCACATGGCACGTCCTAGCGAGCCAGGGGGTGTTTTCCTCTTCCACCATCCATTCTTTCACAAGGGGAGCCGCATGGCTTGTCCTCGCGAGAGGGGGTGTTTTTCTTTCCCACCATCGATTCTTTCACACGGAGAGCCGCATGGCACATCTTCACGAGCGGGGTAGTATTCCTCTCCCACATTCCATTCTTCACAAGGGGAACCGCATGGCACGTCCTTTCGAGCGGGGGAGTTTTCCTCTCCCACCATCCACTCTTTCACACGGAGAGCCACATGGCACGTCCTCGCGAGCGGGGGAGTTTTTCTCACCCACCATCCATTCTTTCACAAGGGGAGCCGCATGTCACGACCTCGCGAGCGGGGGAGTTTGTCTCTCCCAACATCCACTCTTTCACACGGAGAGCCGCATGACACGTCCTCGCGAGCGGGGGAGTTTTTATTTTCCACCATCCATTCTTTCACAAAGGGAGCCGCATGGCACGTCCTCGCGAGTGGGTGAGTTTTCCTCTGCCACCATCCACTCTTTCACACGGAGAGCCGCATTGCACATCCTCACGAGCGGGTGAGTTTTCCTTTCCCACCGTCCATTCTTTCACAAAGGGAGCCGCAGGGCATGTCCTCGCGAGCGGGGGAGTTTTCCTCCCACACCATTTACTCTTTCACACGGAGAGCCGCATGGCACGTCCTCGCGAGCGGGGGAGTTTTCTTCTCCCACCATCCATTCTTCACAAGGTGAGCCGCATTGTACATCCTCGCGATCGGGGGAATTTTCCTCTCCCACCATCCACTCTTTCACACGGAGAGCCGCATGGAACGTCCTCGCGAAAGTGGAGTTTTCCTCTCTCACCATCCATTCTTTCACAAGGGGATCCGCATGGCACATCCTCGCGAGCGGGGGAGATTTTCTCTCCCACCATCCACTCTTTCACACGGAGAGCCGCTTGGTACGTCCTCGCGAGCGGGGGAGTTTTCCTCACCTACCATCTACTCTTATACACGGAGAGCCGCATGGCACGTCATCGTCAGCGGGGGATTTTCCTCTCCCACCATCCATTCTTTGACAAGGGGAGCCACATGGCACGTCCTCGAGAGCGGGGGAGTTTTTCTCAACCACCATCCACTCTTTCACACGGAGAGCCGCATGACACGTCCTTGGGAGCGGGGGAGTTATTATCTCCCACCATCCATTCTTTCAGAAGGGTAGCCGCATGGCATGTCCTCGCGAGCGGAGGAGTATTCCTCTCCCACCATCCACTCTTTCACACGGAGAGCCGCATGGCACGTCCTGGCGAGCGGGGGAGTATTCTTCTTCCACCATCCACTCTTTCACACGGAGAGCCGCATGGCACGTCCTCGCGAGCGGGGGAGTTTACCTCTCCCACCATCCACTCTTTCACAGGGGGAGATGCATGGCACATCCTCGCGAGCGGGGTAGTTTTCCTCTGCCACCATCCACTCTTTCACACGGAGAGCCGCATGACACGTCCTCGCGAGCGGGGGAGTTTTTATCTCCCACCATCCATTCTTTCACAAGGGGAGCCGTATGGCACGTCCTCGCGAGCGGGGGAGTTTTTCTCTCCCACCATCCACTCTTTCACAGGGGGAGACGTATGGCACATCCTCGCGAGCGGGGGTGTTTTCCCCTCCCACCATCCACTCTCTCACACGGAGAGCCGCATGGCACGTCCTCGCGAGCGGGGGAGTTTTCCTCTTCCACCATCCACTCTTTCACAGGGGGAGCCTTTCGGCTCGGGCGAGAGCCATTGCGTAGTCGCAAAGTAAGCATTGCAATGGATTGTACACGTGTTGTGGCCGTGCATCTTCTTTACCGTCGACACGATCTTCGAAGGCAGAAATGCAAATGTACCGAAATGGTTTGTGTCCATAATGATCTTACCAACCAAAGGCGGAATGAAGCAGGTGTTTTTGCCACGCTTCATCAAGAACTTTGATGGGATGGCAACAAATTTTACTATAATTTTTGAATGTCATTGGCCTTAATTGATGAGCTCCTCGGGAAGATCAAGGCTAGTATTCAGCTCGAGATAGTAACACAAGGAATTGTATTTAGCCTGAACTGAGGTTGGCTTCAACATTAAAGTATGTAAAGTGCACTTTATAAACACAAGAATAAAAGAAAAGATGACTAAACGGAACATTTATGCATAAACCTTGACCACCAACTCCGACAAATACAAAATTTCCTATTCATGGAATTAGAAAATTTTGAGAGGAAATGAGAATAATAAACTCATATCTTCTCTAATTTAAAGCGTTATTTAATATTAAAAAAATGTATAGCAATGTCTTTTAAGCATAAATAAGTAGCATTTAAACCTCAAAATTTGTAAAAAGATAATCCAAAAGTTATTTATAGATATTATGCTAAACAATTGACAAAAAGTGTAGGTAGTGAGAAAGGATACGGAATAAAAGAAACATTAGGTAGGAACCCACATACTCATTGAAACAAGACAATTATGTTATCATCCCATATCATGTGGAATAGAAGTCTGAGATGGAGACAGGGTTGTGGTATTGCTTAGGCTGGGGGTGGGCATACATGAGGTTGGCATAATATGCGGGTAGTTGAAGGAATGCTGAGCAGGAGTGCTGGGTTGTCACCATCCGAAAAGCTTATTTGACTTGTTTAGATCGATAAACATTGGAACAGTGGAGTGATATGGAATATTCCTCGCAGATTTTATTTTCTGTGTAAAATTCAGTGCACCAGTTTGGAATTCGATGACTTCATCATCAGTGAATGTTTCTCGTGTTGGCACTAGTCCTTGTATGAAACAAATGTGTTTGTTCGGGGTTTCAATTATATGCAGCATTTTCTGCTCAAATTCGTCAGGGTGGCCTCTGGGTGTTTCTTTTTATCTCTTAATTTTTCTTGAATTAGCCTCTCTTGGGTGGTTCGGCTTTCCGGATTCAAAGGTCCCGCACCCATAGTAAAGTGCTGTTAATCCTCAGCTTCACCTTCTACACTTTCCAGGCATCTTTCTGGGTCACTGTTATCACTGGCAATTGAATATTCAGTCGCCCTTCTTACAAAAACTTTCATCAAGATATCCATTTGGTCGTGGTAAATATACTTCTTGATTTCCTCGCCTTTTTTTTGCCCTGTCGAGTAATTTTCGGTATCCAACTCTGAGAGTTTTCCATTTGGCCGTTAAGACCTTTCCAGTAATAACAAAGAAATTACTAATGTGACAACATAGCATTAATGATACTTGTAATACAGTAATGAATTACATAATACAAATACACCCATTAACACTAGAAGGACGGGAGTTTTTAACTACCTACAAGAACGAAGAGGGGTCATTTAACCCTAACCCATATTTTCATGCTTTTTCTGATTATTTTCACGTTAACTTGTTTTTGTTTATTGTAACATTTGGCTGAAATGATAAAAATGATGTCAAACAAATAATTCAATTGCATACTACCCTTGATAAATGTGAATTCTCCATTTTGTTGTAAGCTGTATCCCCAACTCAACCGTTCACTACATTTGGAAAAACTTGAAAATAAATTCCGTAAATTAAGGGGGATACTGACAGGAAATAAAACAAGTTCCTCCCGGTAAAAGTAACAACATTGCGGAATAATTAAATGAAAATTAATGGCCTAAATAGATGTTTAAAACAGAAAAAAGGGTCAAATGACACCTCCCATCCTTCTAGTGCCAATACAAGTTTGTACCAATCAACAGGTAATTGGTCTTGCATCATTGTCATGTTTAAGGTACCTTGAAAGTAGTTGCACATTTACCGAGAACCATTACATGTTCAGAATAGAGTTTTCAACTGCATCAATGATTGTAAGAAGTGTTTTCAAAGCCATCTGGTCAACTATGAAAAAAAAAAACAGTGGTAAACCATTGCAGCAGGCTTTGAAACAAAAGCTAACTTCCCGCATTGTCACTACAATTACAAGGAATATGTTTCCTGTGGTACTAATGGCCATAGCGGATTCTGAGTAAAGCTTTGTGTACGTGGATATTGACAGCTACGGAAAGGATTTTATCTTTCAGTTTTTCAAAGTTCGAGGATTTGGTGATCAATATAAAACGAAACCCTTGAATTTCCGACCGAGAAATGACTTCATAGTGCAATGGGACCTCGACTACCTCATGTTTTCATCGTTGATGAAGCTATCGGGTTGAAAAGAAACTTGTTGATACTCTTTATAGGAGGATACCTTTCAGTTTAAAAGAGATTATTCAACTACCATTTGAGTAAGGCAAGACGTTTTGTAGTGTGCGGATTTGGAATATTATCCAAATGGCTAATCCTTCATCGGCCAATCAATGTGCAATCAGATTTCGCTGTAGACTTGTCGAATGTTGTGTTGTGTTTCATAATTTCGTTCGTGACAGATATGTTTTTGTGTTCGAAGACACATTGGCAATTACAGGACTGGATGATGTACAACAACATCAGCAAGGAGTTCGAGGAACATGTCCGCCAACAATGTCAGAAATCTTTTTGTAATTATTTCATGTCACCTTTTGGTGCTGTACCATGGCAGATGAATACAATTTAACTCTGTAATGCAACCATGTCATAAAGGCGAGGTACCTACCCAGTAAAAAAAATAAATAAATACAAACAACAAATTAAATAAAGAAACTAAACACAGGAATTCAAATGGCTTCGTAGTTGAGTGTTTATTTTACTTGGCCGGTGCATTGCCGTGCATTCAGATTCAAAGTGTATTAAAATATGTATATGTGTTTATTCAAAGTGATTAACAGAAATAAATACAATTTCAATTTACTATTTGTTTTCCTTTAAACTAACCGAACTTCTTTTGCTCAGGCCCGGACAATGATCCAAACACCCGTTGAGAACTTCTACACTTCCCTCCAATTTTTAGCCACTTCATTCCGGTCCTTGTGTAACTTGCTAATTTTGTCCCAAAAGGCGGGTTGGATACTCCCTGAATTAATTAAAAACTCGACATCAAAATCCATCTTGACTTAACGGCGGGGAGCGAGAGACTGGGAAACGAGAGCTATTGTCGCCCTTCTCGTGTGCATGTCCCCACTCCCCATTTACAATACGAGGAAGAGACGCAACCCCCTTCCAAGCGCCCGCACAGGCTCTCACTCACGCGCCCTAAATCCCGTGCTCCCCGAGTGAAAGCTCCATTGTACTCTTTCCACTTCGAGGAAAGATGCGACCCCCTTCCAAGCGCTTACACAGGCTCTCACTCACGCGCCCTAAAGCCCGTGCTCCCCGATTGAAAGCTCCATTGTACTCTTTCCACTTCGAGGAAAAATGCGACCCCCTTCCAAGCGCCTACACAGGCTCTCACTCGCGCGTCCTAAAGCTCGTGCTCCCCGAGTGAAAGCTCCATTGTACTCTTTATACTTCGAGGAAAGATACGACCTCTTTCCAAGCCCCTACACAGGCTCTCACTCACGCGCCCTAAAGCCCGTGCTCCCCGAGTGAAAGCTCCATTGTACTCTTTCCACTTCGAGGAAAGATGCGACCCCCTTCCAAGCGCTTACACAGGCTCTCACTCACGCGCCCTAAAGCCCGTGCTCCCCGATTGAAAGCTCCATTGTACTCTTTCCACTTCGAGGAAAAATGCGACCCCCTTCCAAGCGCCTACACAGGCTCTCACTCGCGCGTCCTAAAGCTCGTGCTCCCCGAGTGAAAGCTCCATTGTACTCTTTATACTTCGAGGAAAGATACGACCTCTTTCCAAGCCCCTACACAGGCTCTCACTCACGCGCCCTAAAGCCCGTGCTCCCCGAGTGAAAGCTCCATTGTACTCTTTCCACTTCGAGGAAAGATGCGACCCCCTTCCAAGCGCTTACACAGGCTCTCACTCACGCGCCCTAAAGCCCGTGCTCCCCGATTGAAAGCTCCATTGTACTCTTTCCACTTCGAGGAAAGATGCGACCCCCTTCCAAGCACTTACACAGGCTCTCACTCACGCGCCCTAAAGCCCGTGCTCCCCGATTGAAAGCTCCATTGTACTCTTTCCACTTCGAGGAAGGATGCGACCCCCTTCCAAGCGCTTACACAGGCTCTCACTCACGCGCCCTAAAGCCCGTGCTCCCCGATTGAAAGCTCCATTGTACTCTTTCCACTTCGAGGAAAGATGCGACCCCCTTCCAAGCGCTTACACAGGCTTTCACTCACGCGCCCTAAAGCCCGTGTTCCCCGATTGAAAGCTCCATTGTACTCTTTCCACTTCGAGGAAAGATGCGACCCCCTTCCAAGCTCCTACACAGGCTCTCACGCCCTAAAGCCCGTGCTCCCCCGAGTAAAAGCTCCACTGTACTCTTTCCACTTCGAGAAAAGATGCTACTCCTTTCCAAGCGCCCGCACAGGCTCTCACTCGCGCGTCCTAACAGTCCTTGCTCCACGTGTGAAAGCTCCTTTGTACTCTTTGCATTTCGAGGGAGAAAAGCGACCCCTTCCAAGCGCCCGGCTTTCGATGCACGAGTCACACTGGCCCTCACTCGCGCGCCCTAACAGTCCTTGCTCCATGTGTGAAAGCACATTTAGTCCAGGCAACGAAGGGTTTGAGGTAGAAAAAATTATGATAGAAGCCAAAATTGGCACCGACATAGGGGTTGGTGTTCAGAGTAACATACTAAAAGTCCTGGGGGAGGGGCCACTGGCGTTAGGGGGAGGGGGGTTAAATGTCCCTTTTTTATATTTATCGTGAATATATCGAAAACAGTGAATTTTATCGATGAACCATGCCGTATATCAAAGGAAAGTTAATAAAATTATCTACAACTTTGATAATTTACACTTTTTCGAAATTCCAAACCGTTTTCGAGATATACGCCTCGGAAAATCGGGTAATTTTGAAAATCAGATTTTTACCTCACATTTTTTGGAAAACTTTGTGGATTAGCGTCCAAACGGTTGACGTGAGAGAAAAGTTCCGTTAGACACAATTGTAGAAGATTAAATGTTCTTTTCGAATATATGTCTAGTTGCCAATTTATCATTGGCCATTAAAAAACTACATCAATTTAAAAAATTTAATTTTTTCTGCAATTTTCAACTAAACGTTGACAGACCATTTTTATGTGTCCTCGAGCTTAAACCATCCTTCTTTCCGTCATCTATTGTCAATCTGTTATGTATATACATACATATGTACCCAGAATTACATACCAACCGTTTGGGGGGGGGGGGAAGAGGGGAAGATGAGTAAATTATGTAAAAAAAATGGTAATATAATTTAAAAACATAAATATAAGTATAAAAGTTTACTCTAATTATATTTCATAAGTCGAACTCTTCTTCTTCGTCACTCATGGTGATGTCTTCCATCGGGGCGCCATTAGTACAACTGCCCTGGCACCCACCGCAGGCGACTGAGCAGGCGATGCCTGCTTTCCGACAGCCGCAGCGAATGCCACATCCAGTAGTGCACCGACAAAGGATGGCGTTGAGCACTTCTTCAGGTGCTATTGGGGTGACGGTTGTAACAGGGCACAGGACTCCATCATCCCCCATTGCCCATCCCCAGTTAGTTGGTGGTAAAGGATTTCCCAACCACTGTTGTACCTGCACAGGAATAATGTTATATTAGTTTACAGTGCAGTGATTCCAGTCAGAAAGTGAGTTATAGGTATGTAAGATGCAGTTATGTAGGTACCTGCAGATAAGTACGGAGGGAGTGCTGGAATGCTGATCCTCGTGTTGGTGGCAGGGTTGTCAAATCGGCATTAGGTTTGGCTGAAGCCTTCAGGAAGGCATGGTATCTTAGTTTGTCCAACATGGTGTGATGGTGAGGTGCCTGGAAAATGGTGGGGAAGAGCTTTACGCCAGCTCTCCCGATCTGTTCTGGTGTAGAGGAGGGGTGGTTGAAGGGAGCAGCTACCTCAGTTATGATGCCGGGGTTCGTCGTGAATGTTTTGACCATGGTCGCCTTACTTTTGCCGTATATGGCTGAAGTTGTGTCACAGCCAGAGAAGCTGTGAAGGAGGAGTATGTTGTTGGCAAATGGAAGCTGCTGTAGTTGTGGACTGAGTACACCTTTGTAGGGACCTTACCTCGACCAGGCTTTACAAAAATTATATCACCACTGTCGTTGCGAGGTGTCAAGGCAACTAGCAGCACCACGAGGTCTACATCTTCCCCAATCACTGCGATTTTTGGGTGTACAGCTGCTTGCTCCAACCCACACCTGATGATCACCGTGTCAGCATCTCCAGAGGCAATTCATGTGTCGATCTGAGCTAGTGACATCTTGTGCTTTAGGAAATTAATGAGCCTTGACTTGTTTCTTTCGTTCGCTAGAAAGTGCTCCAGCTGGATGGTGACGATGGTTCCGTCTTGAAAATTTATGTCGACCTACGTTTTCAATAGGCCTCTCCGCTTTTGCTCGGCTCTTTTCGTGTTATTTATGTCTTCATATCCATCAAACACCACAGTGCAGTTTTTGCCATAGTGTTTTAGCACATAGTTTATGCACTGCTCACATATCGATGGGGAGAGTTCATATTTCAATAGATTTTCAACATCTGCATCGCTCTTCTTTGCAATAAGAGTTCTCTGGAAAATGGTCAGAGGGTTTATAGTCACTTTCTCACCACCGATTGTGATGGTACAGCTCATACTGTCCAGGGACAAAACCATGTTCTTCCTGGATTGCTTCATTTCTACAAATTTGCAACCAACAAAACTTTGCATGGTAGCAGTCCCGATGTCGAGGGCTTGATGACAATTGACTTTTTCATTTCCTATGAGGCCTGTTGACAGAGACATAAGCGAATTCATTTGTGGAAATGGAGGATGGTCGTTGAACCATTTGTTGATCTTGGCTCGGTCTTGTGCATCTCTCGGTTGTTGTGATGCCTGGAAATCAACATGCTGCTCTCCACTTGCAAATAGCACCCCAGCGAACTCCTCCAATGATGAGCAGATGACAGAACTTCCTTCCGAGCCACAAATCCACTTGGCAAGTACGGAATCAGAAATTCCTCGCCCTCGCATCAGGCCTCCGGAGCTCTTCATGGAGCGCATGAGTGTCTGCTCTATGACCATGTCGGACCATACTCCAGCCCAGGGTTTGCCAGTACGATTGATGGTGAAGTATCCCTCTTCTGCAAACTGTTTGAAAGCCTCTGGATGATCATCTTTCAATTGAATCATATCTTGCACATAGATGTGAACACATTTTGCATAGTGTAAGTGTCCACTGGCATAAAAAAATGGTATAATCTGCTGGACACAGGCCAAGTGGCCAAACCAATCTCCTCGACGCTCGGAATCGATGAACTTTTTCATGAGGGTTACCATTTGGAAGTATTGAACCCATAACGCTGTGGTGGGGCCATTACTTTTTAGAGATTCCAGGCGACTCTCCAGCTTGCTCAAAGATGACAGTAGGCACGGCTCTTCAAGTTTCTCTGGAGTCATGTCATCCATCTTGCTCAAAATGCTTGCGATGTCCATCTTCTAAGCTGTTGAAATATTGGCTCCTTTAAGAACGATTTGAGCTAACACAGCCTGAACAAGAAAATGAGCTCGAACAGCTCGGCTGTAGGCATGGCCACTCAACATTTTTTCAACTGAATTAGCTGCAAACACTTGACACAACACCTCTTTCAATCTATATCCAGCCATGATGTGCCCAATGCAGCCCATAAATTACATGAGCGCGTGAAATCCACCAAACCTCACAGCAATTGTGCCGAACTGTATTTCTCGGGCCTTGAGGTATAAAGGCTGGTCGAAAGTTACAAAACAAACATTGGCTCCTAGCTCTTGACTGTTCTGGTGAGCATACTGTAACGCAGTGTGCACAGTGTTGTACTCGTTAGACGGGGAATTTATGAATGGAAGAAATGTGACTGCAGTTTTTGCTTTGATCCGTTTGCTCACCAACTGCATGAATCCCTTCCATTCTGAAATGGTAGGCACCTCTGGGGTAGGATCCACATCCTGCAGTCACTTACCACACATCCAGAGTAAATCTGGAATGCTGGGAGACAGCATGTTAGATGGGATGGTATTCAACATGCTCAAGTCCTTGAAAGTCACATGCTGTAATGCATTGGTTGCAGTAGCCTCAAATGGTTGAAGCTCCAGAACTCCTAGGTGACCCACGTTTTCCTGAGTGGGAGCTGATTTCAGCCTCGGCACATTTGAGGATGGAGGGCGCTGACTGGTGTCACGCACTTTATGCCTCCCATGCTATGGAAATTATTCCAGCCATCGAGAGTGGCAACATTGAAGTCCGCATTATCAAAAACATGTTGACAGAAGGTGTCTTTTGGGAGAGGCTGCTTTGGTTGATGGATGGTGGAGAGCTCTAGCTGCTGAGCACTGTGGTATGACGCACTCAGCCCCAATTTAGAAAGAAGGGACACCAAAATTTTAGATCCAAACTTCCGAGATATAAAGAGAGCGATGCTGTTCAGAATGGGGGATAGGAAAGATCGAGGGCGAACAACAGCAATTAAGGCATGAGCAATAACGGTTAATATTGTGCCCACTGATTCTCTCGACCTTTTATTCTTTGAAAGGTACTCCATGAAGGTACGGAGAGATTGAGGAACCATATCTTCAGCTCCACTGCAGAAATTCTCTGGGGGAGGATATTCACTGTTGTTGTAAGCCATGGTCTCAATGTGTTGCAAGATTATTTCCCCTGCTTTCCTAACGATTCTGTAACATTCTGATTGTTCATCTTTACACCTAGCAGTGTACCATGCATAATTCAAAATTTTATAACCAGCACTTCGTAAGCAGACGATAGTTTTCTTCCCTTGTAGTGTACTAATTACAATTCGGTCTCCATACTTTTCCTTCAACCTGTTAATGACAGTTTTCACATGTGGTGGTTCCCCCGTAACCTGTTCCAACAGCTCGTCCATGGATAATTGGCAGCTGTCATTCTCCTCGATGTCAGAGAACACTTCATCCATTGCGTGTAAAATTCCATCATCAGAAGGGCGTCCTCTGCCTTTGTCTGAAGGGGCAGATTTAAACATGAACCTTCTATAGCATTCCCCATGATACAGTGCATCCGCTGCGTGCAGGTCTGCTACAGTGCACACACGCTTTACGACGTCGGCTCCCCACTCATCTCCCCTTTCCTGACCACGGGCAATAATGGAAGTGTGAAACGTCGTGCGAACAGTAAAAATGGATCTGCGTTCTCTGACAGCTTTTTTTTTTCTCTCTCTGTTCATCGCAAATTTCTGAGCAGATGAAACATTTACTTCTGAAATCAAATGTCGGTTGGCTTGAACGCAATGTATGAGGAGCACAAGATGTTGAAGGTACCTCAGCGGTATTTTCTGACACATACCTCTTTATTGAGTCACTCCTGGTGTAGTCTCTCCTGTAAGCACCATGCACAACACCACTCGTTTTTTTCTTGAGATCTTCGTCTTTTCCATCTTTCCTCAAAAGACTAGTCTTCACTAATCCGATTATTCCTTTTTCTCCTACCTTAGACAAATCACTGACAACCTCTTGATCACAAATTAAAAACCTCTCAGCCATAGTTACACCACAGAAAACACTGACAATTAAAAACTTTCGACATGAGCAAAGAAGAGTTCTTTGATAAACACACCAGGTGGGAAGGACTGGGAAGGACGGCGTCGACTGGAGTTTAAAACGGGAGGGTCTGGAGAATGAAGGGAGGGGAGAGACGACCACTCGACCACCTCGCATGAGTCATCACTTCAAGGTCGGGAGCAGGGTGCCTCCGTTCCACCACCCGTTCGGGCTTCTTGTCCCCTTCTGAGCTCATTCTTACCACCCAACAACAGGTCAACACGCTAAATGCACTATAATTTGGGATAAAATTAGTTGTACTCATACATAAAATGAACTTCACTACCTTTATACATACCTACGTAAATTTGTTTTTCCTTGTTTTTAAATAATATTTTCGCATTTTACATAATTTTCTCATCTCACCCCCCCCCCCCCACCCACTTCCATTCCTCAAAGGGTAGTATGTAATCCTGGGTACATATGTATGTATATACATAACAGATTGATAATATATGACGGAAAGAAGGATGGTTTAAGCTCGAGGACACATAAAAATGGTCTGTCAACATTTAGTTGAAAATGGCAAAAAAATTTGACATTTGAAATTGATGTATTTTTTGAATGGCCAATAACCAATATGCGACTAGCCATATATTCTTAAAGAAAATTTAATCCTCTACAACGTTTTCTTACGGAAATATTTTCTCACGTCAACCGTTTAGACGCTACTTTTCAAAGTTTTCCAAAAAACGTGAGGTAAAAACCTGATTTTCAAAATTACCCGATTTTCCGAGGGGTATAGCTCGAAAACGGTTTGGAATTTCGAAAAAGTGTAAATTATCAAAGTTGTAGAGAATTTTATTAGCTTTCATTTGATATACAGCATTGTTCATCGAAAAAATGCACAGTTTTCGAAATATTCACGAAAAAAATGTAAAAAAAGGGGCATTTAACCCCCCATCCCCCTAATGCATGAGGCCCTTCTTCCAGGACTTTTAGTGTGTTACTCAGGGCACCTCCCCCTACGTCTGTTCCAATTTTGGCTTCTATCCTGTTTTTTTCTACCTCATGCCCTTTTTTCGTCTTCGTTGCCTGGACTGTACTTTTTGCATGTTTAGTCTTCCGCGCCATCATCTCGCCTTGCGGCTCTCCTAAGAGACTCCGAGGAGCGGCGAGTTGAGAATGCAGCACTGACAGAACGAAAGGCGAGGAAAACCGCACACTCACCAGCGAAACAACTCTGGCGTGACACAGCAGGGACTCGAACACGGACCTCGTGGCGGGAGGCGTGTGAACGACCACTCAACCAACGGGTATTCAACAAGCCTGTTCCAGTACGATAGCAAATATGGCGACCTTTCCCACACACTAGCTCACATAATTTTTTGTAATTTTTTTTTAGCAAACACATATTTTATATACTCCGGCGTATTTTTTAACTCTTTTTTTATTGTAGATCACATGAAATCGGCAAATTAATTATTCATTTTCAAATTTATTTTTCAATCAACTGGTTTTTTAGGAAATTTAAATTTTTTGAAGTTATACTTCTGTAGGCGCGTTATGAAAAAATTATAAGAGTGAAATATTAAGATGCGCGCGCATCACTGTAACTCAAAATTAACAGGTTGAAGCTGCCCGCTAAATCGCTCATTAAGTCTCGAAAAAAAGCTACCAACAAAATAGAAATAGAACCTCTATTAGTCGCGCATGTTGGCACGCTCGTCGCCTCTGATCACTGTTTACATATTTATAATATTTATCCACATGTTTCTAGTTTCTACATTCACAACACGTGTTTTAGTTTCAAACAAGTGCGAATTATATATGTGCTAATAAATTATATTCAGTAGTGATTTAAATTGAATCTTTTGATTAATATTATTTACTATTCGTAAATATTTGTAAAATAAATTGTGCTTATATACTTTTTCAAGTGCTCCAATACAATTGAGGTTAACTATCCGTATGTATTATTTATTGATATAAATGAAAATATTATTATTTAATATAATTAATACTAAATATTATTAAATTATTATAGTTAAATATTTATTATTGGTTATTTAATATTTACAAAACAAAAAATAAATTTAATAAAACATTTAATAAAAAATATGTGATATAAATTAAAATCGAACATCAAATTATTATATTAATTTTTAATATTTATTATTAAATTGAATAAATAATAAATATTTAAAACATGAATAAACTTAAATTAATTTACTGAATATATTATTAAATTTATTTATTTTCTTTTAAAATATTAAATAATCAATAATAAATATTTAAAATTAAGAATCTTATAATATTTAGTACAAATTATGACATATATATTTATTATACTCTAAATTTTATTTATTTAATTTTTTCAAATTTAAACTGAACTTTATTGACTGTGTTGACTATCTTTGTCCAGCCCTATTATTATTTAATTGTAATTAATTATTTGCATGGAATTAAAAACTAAGAAGTAGACAAAAAAACAAAGAAGTATAACTTCTCACGTGCGTACATAAATACACGCACCCATTTTTTTTAAATATACGTTGTTGACATCTACAGTTTTTAATATGGGAGGCAAGATGTCAGAAAAGAGGGCAGTTAATATTGCTTTTCAATATTGCTGCTGATAAGAGCGTACTTAGCATATAAAAAGTGTAACAAATAATGAAAGGCAATATTAATGCCATGACGTCATACCCACTTTGTAGCATCAGTGTTAATAGCAGCAGCAGCAGTAGTAGTGTTAGTAGCAGAAGAATTAAGAGTAGCAGTGTTAGTAGTAGTAGCAGTAGCAATAGTAGTAGTAGAAGTATTATACGCAGCAATAGTAGTATTAATATTAGTATCTATTAGTAGCAGTAGTAGTAGGAGCAGAGTGGTAGTAGTATTAGTTGCAGTAATAGTAGAAGAAGTAGCAGTAGTATTGATATTAGTAGGTATTATTTGTATTAGAAGTAGTAGCCATTAGTGATAGTAATTAGTCAGAATGCTAACGGACACTATAGGAAAAATGCTGTCCTTAGTTCCACATAAATATTAGTTAATAGGACCAAGGAACTGAGATTAATAATGCAAGTTTTTTATTTAGTATTAAAAAACTAAAACTTTTATATAATTTATATATTGCTATGTGTTATTTAGTTTACTATACCATGTTTTTATATATTAATTTTTAAAATTTATAGTAAGCAACATTGAAGCAGAATGTGAGACTAAGTATATTTATCTGTAATAATTATATAATTATTATATACCGAAATTTTTGAAATTATTTAAAACAATTTTGGAATTTTTTTCCAAAGAAAGGCCATCTAAAATGACGGAAAATGAGGCGCACAATATGGTGGATCAGGTCAAGTTGCACATATCGGAGTTTTAAGATGACAGCCGTGTCATTGCAAAATTTAAGATAATTTTATCGACCCATTTGCCTATACTTATGCCTGTTTCCAGAGACCTTAAATCAAATTATAATCAAACCTATCTCATTTCATGCAATTATGTATGCGATTTAGGAAAAAAAGGCAAAACGCTCAATAACAATTGATAATAATTCAGATTAACTTATTTCACGATTTAGTAAATAAAATATTAGATATAATGTTTCTACTTTTTCACTTTTTCACTTTTTCAGATATATTTAATTTCGTAATAAAATTTTGCACAAGAACTTATATATCTATCGAAATGTATTCTTTAGTTTACGTGTGTTGGCAGATAAAAATAAAAAAACTTCTTGAAACCATCAATTCGAGTGTAAACATTCTCAATAGCAGTTTCCTATCATTTTTCAATACATTATCGGCAAAGCGCAATTTTTTGTACCTTATGCAGCAATTATATTGTTTGTACAATCAAAGATGTATTTTTTGATAAATGTTAACGAATCCTTGTAGCGCAGTTGGTTTTGGAGCACCGAATTCTATGTACTTATAATGAGTGGTGCTGGGTTTTTTCAGTAAATTCATATGGAAGTTTGGAATTTTTTTAAGCATGTAATGGACTCAAGCATAAAAAACAATGATCCTAATAAGGAAATGGACATAACGAATTGCAAGAAGAGATACAGTTGATGAATCTGCGGGTAGTTGTTATTGTTATCCACTCTGCGACCTGACATCAGAACCTAGGTCGTGACGGGTTTTGTCTTGTAGTCGTTCTTGAAACACGCTCTAGAAGCCGCAAACAGCAGGAAACTTGCTGTAAGTTGTGTCCCTCCAGAGATCTGCAGGTTGATGCATGTGATACTGGTCTGGAGATTGGAAGCAGCTGGCAGATGCGGCAGCTGCACTCTCACTTGCTGCTGGCGCGGCCGCCGCATGCACAATGAGTCGCCCCAGGAAGCGGCGAGAGAGGCGCTGGCGACAACTGGGGCGCGGGCGACACCTTATAAACATGGCCGGGCCTGTCGCCGCGCTCAGAGCGGAGGTCGGCGCGGAACACGGCCACATGGATCACCTCAACTGCCCGCAGGTAGGAGCCTTGGTCCGGTCGGAGGTCACGCCAGGGCGACGACCTCGCGGTTGGACGCCCCGCGCGGCCAGTCGCAATAGGAACGGGGTCCGGTTCGAACGGTTCAGTAATTATTCTAATGTCGTCATTATCTCCGGAGATATCAGCTGCACGACAACTCCGACGACTCGTCCAGCATCGCGCGTCGGCGCGGAACAAGCAGCAGGCGGCGTTCCGATTCAACCTTGACCTCAGCAAAGTCACCTCGTTTTCTTTGGATTTGGAGCACGCTTTCGCGTCGCCTTGCCTTGTCTTCTCCCTCAATACCGTCTCGCATCTTCCCGGATGCTTGAGCTGATGTTTCCTTCAATACCGTCTTGCAACATCCCGGATGCTTGAGCTGATGTTCCCTTCGATACCGTCTCGCATCTTCCCGGATGTTAGAGATGAAGTTTCCTTCAATACTGCCTCGCATCTTCCCGGATGTTTGAGCTGATGTTTCCTACAATACCGTCTCGCATCTTCCCGGATGTTTGAGCTGATGTTTCCTTCAATAACGTCTCGCATTTTCCCGGATGTTTGAGCTGATGTTTCTGTCAATAACGCCTCGCATCTTCCCGGATGTTTGAGATGATGTTTCCTTCAATACCGTCTCGCATCTTCCCGGATGTTTGAGCTGATATTTCCTTCAATACCGTCTCGTATCTTACCGGATGTTTGAGCTGATGTTTCCTTCAATAACGTCTCGCATCTTCCCGGATGTTTGAGCTGATATTTCCTTCGATAACGTCTCGCATCTTCCCGGATGTTTGAGCTGATGTTCCCATCAATATCGTCTCGCATCTTCCCGGATGTTTGAGCTGATGCGTATCCGTCAATAACGCCTCGCATCTTCCCGGATGTTTGAGGTGATGTTTCCGTCAATAACGCCTCGCATCTTCCCGGATGTTTGAGCTGATGTTTCCTTCAATACCGTCTCGCATAGTACAGGATGTTTGAGATGATGTTTCCTTCAATAACGGCTCGCATCTTCCCGGATGCTTGAGCTGATGTTTCCTTCAATACCGCCTCGCATCTTACCGGATGTTTGAGCTGATGTTTCCGTCAATATCGTCTCACATCTTCCCGGATGTTTGAGCTGATGTTTCCATCAATATCGTCTCGCATCTTTCCGGATGTTTGAGCTGATGTTTCCGTCAATATCGTCTCGCATCTTCCCGGATGTTTGAGCTGATATTTCCTTCAATACCGTCTTGAATCTTCCCGGAGGTTTAATCTCATGTTTCCTTCAATAACGTCTCGAATCTTCCCGGATGTTTGAGCTGTAGTTTCCTTCAATACCGTCTTGAATCTTCCCGGATGTTTGAGCTGACGTTTCGCAGACATGGCCGCTCCTGGGATAGATAGGCTTAGGGTCGCAGACGTAACGGTAAAGCCATTATTTTGCTAGATTTTTACTTAGCCCTAAGGCCGGTATTCCAAGACACAAAATGAATATGTTACACCTGTACCCTAACCATATTCCTAGTGCACGGTAGGACACGGCTAGTCCCTTATTTTAAGGGAACGAAATTTAGTGTCCTATCCTTTGCCCATCTGTTGCCCAAATTCCGCGTATGCGCAGAGCTCACTTTTCGTTGTTTCTTCAAGATGGCGGACACGCATTTGGCGCCAATAACTCGAATGTACTCACTTTTGTGATCATCGGGGGACTTACCAAGTATGTTGGTTGCCAAATGAAACTTTATGATAGCGAAACTATCCTGGAATACATTTTGTACACTTTAGTGGCCACAAAAAGAAATAATCGCAACTTAAAAAGTACTCGAGAAAATTATACGTGCGATGGTTCTGCTATCTGAAGTAATTTAGCCGTAACAATTGTATCGATGGTTGCGAAACGTCCGCTAGAATGCGTTGAAGCAAGTTTCTAGCCTCGCGCAGGGCACCGTTTATTAAAAAGGGTTGCCATTTCGTTCCTTTACTGGGATTCTGTTTGGACATGTTTTGGAATACGGTGTGCGAGTTAGGTTGCGGTTTTATCCCAACAAGGCAGTGCTTATTCGTTACCTTAACAGAACGTCTTGTAATACCGCCCTAAGAATCATTCTCTTAAGCTAATGCCTGATTAAAATTGCACTAACGATTTAAATCAGTGATTGAAAATTAATTTTGATTATAATTTTCGTTATACATATTTAATTTTATCTTTATCTTTAGAATGTGGCATTTGGCTTGAATGTTGTAACACTTTGTCATATTTTTTATTTATAAAACATTTATAAAAAATAAGATAGAAGGGTTTTTTAAAAGACGAATTAGTAACGTTTCTGAAACTATTTATTTCCAAGTTACTTTCTTTAAAAGAGAATGTGTGTTTCAAAATATCTTCATTGTAATGGCGAGTTGCGTGTCTGCTCGTTGCAATGATAGCTAACGTTTAACAATATTGATCAATAAAGCTTACACGAATGTACAATTATATCAAAAAATAAAAAAAATTTCATGGCAGTGGATTAATAAACTTGTTATAGACTAAACTATTTTTTAAATTAAAAAATTACTTTATGTAATAGATTGATTTTGTAAAATCAACATTTATAGTTTGGTAAAAAGTTATTAAAGTAGTATTTTATAGTGATTTGAGCGATGCTATACCAAACCTAAGAAATACCACGTACTATCTGGTAACCACTTTAAAAAAAATAATACATTGAGAGCAGTATATTATTAAATACTTATGTGTCAATTATATTTTTAATTGATCCAGAAAGTTTTTGAATTTTTTTTGGTTTAAATTAGGTTTTATAGTTAAGGACGTTTTAGCAGAAAATGTCTTTATCATTATACTCATATTCATATTTATTGTTAATTATATATAACTAATAAGATCTAAGTAAAGTTGTTAAGTCGAGTGTTTGACAAGTAAACAAAATATTTAGGCAAATAGGTAAAAGTCTAACTGAATATTTCTCAAATAAAAATTAATATAAATAAAATAAATAATTTTAAATTCCAAGGGTGTAATAAATACAAAGAGTATAGAGTTTATTTAAATAACAATTTATAACTGGGGCTATTTTTATCTGGAACTTGTTTACTGAGTTAATTCATACTAAGTCAAACTAAGAGCTTAATTATGTAAACAAACATTGACTAAATGTACACCTCCCTCGAATATTTACTCGAACTATGACTTGACAAACCGAGAATAAGGAACAAACAAGAAAAAACGCATAAGCATTGATACCAAAGAACATCTGATGTGTCAAATTTTAAGCTTTGTGTTCGGTATTACATTAAAAAAGTTTTAATGCAGCATAAAATGCCTCAATGAAATTCCTATTTGCAAATGAGGCAGAAACTTGAAAGCAAGAGGAATGACAACGAGTATGGTTTTGTCACACTTGACACATTTCACAGATGTTGGTCACCACCATGCTCGGTATAGCATGGTCTCGGTAGTTGAGTGCTACATAACTCACCTCCCAACAAGGCGTATGTGACAGAAGATTGGTAGCGAGAGGAAAAAAATAGCATTGTCTCGTCACACATGACACATGTCACATTTGTTGCCACCACCATGCTCGGTGTAGCGTGGTCTTGGTAATTAAGTGATACATCACTCACCTATCACCAGGACTTATGTGACATAATGTTGGTAGCAATTGGATTTTCAAGGAGCGTGTTATTGTCACACTTGACACGCGTCACAATTTTGTCACCATCATGGTCAGGGTAGCATGTTCTTGGTGGTTGAGTGCTTATGTGACAGATACGTGGTAGCAAGATGAATGACAGTAAGTAGGGTTTCGTCGCACTTGACAGATGTCACAGATGTTGGTCACCACCATGCTCGGTGTAGCGTGGTCTCGGTGGTAGAGTGTTACATCACTTGGCTCCCACTAAGGTGATGCTGCGTCTAACCCCGCATGGTTTCCCTTTGGGAAAACGTGGCAGACGTTTCCGTGGTCAGTGGGTTATCTCGGCGTACTCCCGGTGCCCTCGCCCTCTCATTCCGCCAGGCTCCACTGGTTGTCGTCACACCCCCGCTGCAAGCCCAACCAATCAAGGACTACCAGGTTCCAACATTTTGGAAAAAAACAAAATATTTATGGCTTTATGATTGATATCATTTTAGGTAAAAGTGTTTCTACACAGGCTACGTACAAACTGCTAATACAAATTTACATCTGCTCTCAGTAAATGTTTAGGTTTACATATGAATTGGGTTTTCAAGTTCTAAAAAATCATGAAATAAACACTCATTAAAATCCATTTACAACAGTTAACTGTTTTTTTGCACTATTTGCGAATCTATAAAAACATAATTTAGGAAACTACACACTTTAGGTTGTGCTGAAAATGATTTTTTTTTTAAATATCGGAGTGACTTGGAAAACAATAATGTCAGGTGATTTAAATTGTTGTGTTTTTAATCACGGTGGTCATGTAAATGAAAACCATTGATGCACATGACCCTCTGGCGTTACCAACCCATGTTCCAATGTCCATGTTGCGCCCATTCAAAACAATGTACTGCCGCCCATGTTGTGTTCTCATGTCCTTTGGGCTGGAGGGTGAAGGAAAAAGAGCATTTATCATTATAAACACGTTTTTGCCTCGTAGAAACATAAACATCTGTGTCAAAGGGTATAAAATTAGTCGGGCATGTATGCAAATGACAAATAAAGTCAAATAAAAATAAATCATAATAATTAAATTTAAGGAATATCAACACAAATTACCTGCGTCGATAAAATTATCTTTTGCCGCACAGGTAACATATGTATAAAAAAATTTAATTCCATAGTATAGCACAATGACGAGGGAAAAGCTGTTAAATATGGTTTATCACGTTTTGAGCTGATTTTACTGCAGCCAAATGAAAACGTTGTAGCTGGATTTATTGCGGGCGATTTTCCAAGACGTTCTGGTAAGGTGGCGAATTAAGCACTGCCTTGTTGGGATACGCGGGCCGTATTTCAGAACGTGTCCAAACAGAATCCCAGCAAGGGAACGAAACAGCAAACCCTTTTTAATAAACGGTGGCCTGTTCGAGGCTAGAAACTTGTTTCAACGAATTCTAGCGGACGGTCCCCAACATCGATACAATTGTTACTACAAAAATACTGGAGATAGCAGAATCATCACGCAAAAATACAAACGCCTTTCTAATTTTCCAAAGTAATATATATAAGTTGCTAATATTTCGTTTCATGACTAGAGACCTGCAAAATTCGCGGTTTCGATGGCCTTCAGGATAGACTGCACATACCCCTGTACCCTCGGGAAAATAACGCAAGTTCATTGGCTGCCGACTTGTAAGTCATCTCAGCTGGTTTGTCTGTGATTCGATCCTTCTTTGGTTGAGGGTTTATAACTGGTTGAGATTCGTCCAGATGAACAGTAAGCCAATAGCAAAATTATCTAATAGGTATATGTGTTTGTATTCTAGCCTATCACCGAATGAAACCGCGAATTTTGCAGGTCTCTATTCATGACCAATAAAGTGTACAGAATGTATTCCAGGATAGTTTCGCTATCATAAAGTTTCATTTGGCCCGCCAACACGCTTGGTACGTCCCCAAATGTTCACGAAAGTGAATATATACGAGTTATTGGCGCCAGACGCCGGTTCGCCATCTGGATGAAATCAACGAAAAAGTGAGCTCTGCGCATGCGCGGAATTTGGGCAACAGATCGGCAACGGATTGGAAACCAAAATCCGTTCCCTTAAAATAATGGACTGGCCGTGTCCTATCGTGCACTAGGACTACGGTAAAGGTGCAGGTGAAAAAAAAAAAATTTAAAAACTGAACCCTTTTTTTTGTGTCTTGGAATACCGGTCTAAGACACGAAGACAAGGAAAATATCCCCCCCCCTCCAGTTTCTGTAATCTTTCTGGGAGTCCACACGAGGCAGTGGTTACGTTAGATGGGCTAGTTACATGTTTGTGGATACATGTATGCATCAGTGGTTCTCAAAGAGTGCGGCCTGTGGTATTCCAGAGAAAATTTAAACACTCTACAGGTTTTGCTCGAACAAGTGATCTAGTTCAGAACGGAGCTGTAGTCGCTCTTTCCTGTCTGTAAACAAGCCGTTAAGTTGATCGCCAGTATGCAACTTTAAGGTGTTCATTATTGCACCATATTTCTCTGAAATTTGTACATGGTGCGCAAACATTTTTTTTGTAGGATTTTAAATGCGCACCGAAAAAAAAACACTGTTAAAACATGTACAATTGTTCGCACTCTAAATTTAATTTTTAACAAAAATAAGGGGGTTGTCTGTAAAGTAGGTTTACGGACGATAATTTTACGTGATAACGTCATAAGAAAACATTGATGAAAAATTGCATACTTTTTAATTTTCAAATATTATTTACAGTTTTTTGCAAATTTAATTTAAATAATTTGTTTAAATATAATCACGAACAATTAGTTGGAAAGCCCGCCTTAACCGGTTTGATATTATAGAAGATTTTCTCGCACGGTGGTTGGCCGGTTCTTGCACGCTCGGCTCAGGCGGGAACGTGACAAATTTTTCGTGCGTGCAGCCGGCGTTCATCGTTTTATAAGTAGGGACCGGAAAAATTCGCGGGCTCAATGACCTCCAGGATGAACTCCATAGTTCTACGTACACTCGGTCAAATGTCACCCACTCATTGGCTGCTGTCTTGTGAGACGTCCCATCGTAGCAGCCTGTGATTCGATAAGGCTTTGGTCAGGTGTTTCTCATTGGCCCAGAGTCATCCAGGTGAGTTGTGAGCCAATAGCAGATGCGGCACTGAGGTATAACTACTTATTTGTATTTTAGCCTATCGCGAAACGAACTCGTGAATTTTTCCGGTCTCTATTTATAAGATGTTATCACGTAAAAAAAGAAGGTTTTGGTAGCACTGGTGGCACTGGTGGCTGCTGGGAAATGTACTCGGAGACCAGCGGACCAGCTGTAGAGCTTGGCCGTGCCACCTGGCTGCGGTTACCTCCCCGCCGAGTGGTTGGTATAATCAGACAAGTTACAAAAGAACCTTGGATGAGCTGGGGAGGGAGGTGGCAGTCACGTGACCGAAGCTTCTGGCGGGGGTGGGGGCCAGTTGAGCTGTCGCTCGCTTCCGGGAAACAGTGGTCCGGTGTCGTCAGCTCGCGGTCCTAGTTACACGATCCAACGCTATCCATGGCATCAACGTCGGGTCATAAGTCACGGATTTTAAGCGGCACGCCGTTGCGGGGACAGGCACGGGAGATTGTGTACAATGTGGCAACACATTTGAAAGAGCAAAAGCGATTACATAATTTGAAGTACAACATTGTCGAAGCAACAAGTGCTGCAACAAGGGTTTCTCACTCAACTGTAAAAAGAATTTTGGCAGAAGGTAAAGTAAAAAGCAAAAATAGTTTAAGTTTTTCTACTCCCACGGGAAAGAATAAGGAGCGAAAAAAAAGAATCGAAGTAGATGACTTTACGTGCGGCGCTATACGGCGGAAAATTCACGAGTTTTACACCGTTAGAAAAACAATTCCAACATTAAAGAAACTGACCAGGGCATTACGAGAGGACGGAGTTTTAAATTGCAGTAGAGAGTACTTGCGGCATTTGTTAAAACGTATAGGATTTAGGTGGAAGAAATGCCAATCAAAAAGAAAGATTTTGGTAGAAAAACCGGAAATTTCTGCTTGGAGGGGGAGGTATCTACAAACAATTCGTAAATATCGAAATGCAGGTAGAAATATCGTGTATGTTGACGAAACATACCTACATGCAACACATTGCGTTAATTCCTGCTGGCAGTCGAGCACTGAAGTAGGTGTAACAGAATCAATTGGCAAGGGGCCACGTTTGATAATCGTGCATGCTGGTGGAGAAGAAGGCTTCGTTTCTAATGCTTTATTAATTTTCAAATCAAAACAAAAGTCTGGTGATTATCATGATGACATGAACTACCAAAATTTTTCTACCTGGGTAAGACAGAAGCTACTTCCAAATTTACCTGAAAATAGTGTCATAGTTCTAGACAATGCCAGCTACCACAATGTCCAAATAAATAAAAAGCCTACGACCACTACTCTGAAATCTGGCATCCAAGACTGGTTAAAAGCCAACAACATTCAATTCTCCACACACATGACCAAAGCCGATTTGCTACTTTTGGTAAAATCCCACCAAAGCACAAAAAGATTCAAAGTGGATCAAATAATAGAGGAGTGTGGCCATTACACTATTCGTTTGCCTCCTTACCACCCGGATTTGAATCCGATTGAACTAGTGTGGGCAGATTTCAAAGCAAAAGTTTGCGAGGAAATATCTACATCTTTGGACGATAAACGAAAACTGTGTGAGAAATTATTTTGTTCCTATACGGTGGAACAGTGGAAAAAGTGCTGTGATCACGTTAAAAACATTGAAGCCGAATATTTCAAGAACGATGCAATAGTGGACATCGAAATCGACAAGATAATAGTGAATCTTGACTCATCATGTGGCGAAAGTTCTTCGGGTGACACAGGATCTAGCACTACAGAAACGGCCGAATGTCTGAACTCAGACTCGAGCTCGGAATAGGTGAGTCGCGTTCAAATAAATTTTAACCGTACTTCCCTGTTATACATAGTTATAAATGTTTTTGTACTTTTACAAAAATTCCTTTGTAAAACTAATTGCCAACGGGTTCGAATCCCGACTCTGGCGTTCTTGATGGTAACCATGTTTTCCAGAAATTAAACAACAGTTGAACGATGTGATGGTTCCTAAACAAAGAACGACGCAAGACCGCAACATAGCGATTTTTAAACTCTCAACTTTCTAGCGTTTTTGTCTGGAGTGTCCGCCTTCTTAATTCATAACAAATCCTTTCCGATAATGTAAAATGCTCAAAATGTGTATCTCAGGCCCTGGGTTTACTTTTTCGCTGCGTTAATTTTATTTGTGTGTGGGCGTCTGCTTTGTTTGTATTAATTGACAGTAAAGTTTGTTATTCGTGTTTGTAAAATAACTTGTTAAATAACTTACGTTTCCTTTGTAGACGATTGGCGTATTGGAAAAAGCTGACGAAATCCTAGTTCCCAATAATCTCATTCAATATAGTTATTACATTAAAAATAACTTAGTTTTTTTCTTGCCATCCTTTTGTCGTTATGGTTTTTTGTTTATATACTTAGCCTTACTCTTTACATTCTTAACAATAGGCGTACAACTTAGACTGAGCGAGATGAGCTCAGATACATACAAAAAAAAGGTATTAAATACTTGAGTGTTGCCCGCGCAAAGCTGCGGCGAAGAGTTATTTCTTCGTACATAGTTTACTTTGCTACTGGCCAACTGCGTGGGTACGATACCGTGTTCGTGTAAGTCGGGCCGACGCGACGGACAAGGACAAGGGCCGAGTCACTCCCTTCCCCTACTTCCCCTCGACGGTCCTCGGGAACTCGCGCATGCGCAGTAAAAGGTTCAGCTCTATCTTGTCGGGTTATAGCACTGGTTGGGCCGGCGACAACACCTCTTAGCGAGATATTGATGCGCGGGCCATAAACAACTCGCTCGGAGCCACTTACAATCCGGCTTTCCAGCGCACTTCAGAGCTTTATTTCTTCCCGGCAACCTCTCGGACCCAGTACAGTCTGTCTCACGCTCAGAGTGCGCTACAGACCAGTGGCGGATCCAGAGGTTCACTCTAGGATTTCAGAATAGCCAGAGAAAAAATTTCTTAAAATTACTAAATTTGTATTTGATATACTCATACCAAACATATCATCCAACCACCAGATTTTTATGATTCTACAAGAAATTCATTAATTATATTAAAATATTTTATTGGTTTCAGAAACAATCATTTTTGTCGGCAATATTAATGTAGCAGACAACTGATTTTTCTGGGGGGGGGGGGCACTTGCCACTGGTGTAATTTCTGTAAATATAAAATCTTGACCTGAAATGGGAGGCGGGTAGTATGAACGTGCTCTGTAGCAGTGGCGGATCCAAGGGGGGGGGGGGGGGAACTTGCCACTAGTGCCGCCCCCCCCCCCCCCTTGGATCCGCCACTGCTACAGAGCACGTTCATACTACCCGCCTCCCATTTCAGGTCAAGATTTTATATTTACAGAAATTACAGATAAACTTGTAGACTTTTTCAAATGTTTAACTTTCACGAAATGAAAAATATATACAGTGCATACTTTTTGCATAATTAGCTGCCAAAGTGACATTTATAAAGTTTTTGGGTTGTACAAATAACGAGAATTTAATTTATTGCAGAAATGAAACTTTTTTTGGTTTAACTGCAATGCCACTGGCTACTTCAAGAAATGGTTTGAATTTCTTTCAGAATATATTAATTAATTTTACCTGGCATTACAAAATTCTCAAATTTGTTACAATTTTGACAGCCAAGAAACATGAAATAAGTTTTTGTGATAGAAATGCAAACCATATCATGAAGTAGCCAGTGGTATTGCAGTTAAATATATACAGTTTCAGTTCTGCAATAGATTAAATTCTCCTTATTCGTACAACCCAAAAAACGTTAAAAATGTAACTCTGGCAGCTAATTATGCAAAAATTATGCGCTGTATATATTTTACATTTCGCGAAAGTTAAACAATTGAAAAAGTCTAAAAGTTGATCAGTGATTAATATAAATATAAAATCATGACCTGAAATGGGAGGCATCCCCGTAACACTAAAACTATTGATTTGAATACCAACTATGATTATAAACAATTTATATATTATTTAAATTTTACTGTTTATTGATTTTTCTAAGATCATAAAAGAGAGTCTGCTATTACAGTATTATTACAATTGTATACATTCTGAAAACATTTCGAAGCACCAATTATTATTTTACAGGAGAAACTGTTTGTAGCAGTAGGTCATTATTAAAAACGGTGTATTCCATTAATTGTGTGCTATGGTCAGATCCAAAATGTTTAATTTTGAATTATGTAAAAAATTTGATGGCATAAACCGTTGAAATCAAGATAGCGTGTTTCATTTACGTTTTCTTCTGCTAGAAGTAAGAATTGAATATTATCAGCAGTTCCTTTCGATGATATACAACCAGAAAATGTATTTCCAAAATTCTAATTCCAAATTTTCCTTAACAAAATAAAATTTGTAAATATATTTAAAAAATATTCAACATTATAATGTTGTGTCTAAAACTTTTGGGCTCTTTGGGTACATCTGGCAACAGAGCATACCGAAACAAGTACAGCGCTAGTAGCAAATATCGTGCATTGGAAAGATGCACACTGCAATATAAGAATGAGACACGCTATAGGTAGAGACAAGATTTTATGGCTTTTATTTTTAGGCTAATTAAATTTTTAAAACAAGAGATTTCAGTGTTACTGTTTATATTTTTTACGAATGCCAATTATTCATGAAGTTAGCATATTATTGAACACATATGACACATAAATGTTTATGATACTTATTTTACCAAAACAGTGTCATTTTGAATGATAAATGACGCGATCGGAACAATAAAAATAAATTGTTCATACTTGTTTGAAAAAAATGTACCAATGTCGTAATGTAAAAATGAGTTACTAATAACGGTCGTAATATAAAAAAAGGTAAAATAATTTTTTCCAATTTTCTTAGTACATACTTTAAAAGAACCATCCTGCTGACTGCTTTTCATTGACTGAATTTAGTATATTAAATACGTATTACATTTCTGTAATTTGAGCTAAGTTTTGATTAAAAATGCTTATTTATTTCATGATAGCTGCATTCTGTGCTTTATGGTGTAATAACTTACATTCCGGTGTTATATGGTGTGTTGAAATGATTTCCGGTGTTACTTCGGTGTTATCGCAATCCACCATATTATGTTGTCCCTGGCTATAGGTCGCGATGAGTGGCCAAGTCCAAGATTTCGGCGAACCCAGTGCACACGAGCGTCCGTTTCCAAGCGGTTTTTGGAAATATGTTCAGAAGAGTTTATCACCCGTGTAGCCCGGGAAAAGGCCAGCCAGCGAAAACAGAAAACGTTTGCGTACAGCAATACAAACACAAATAAACGAAATATATTAAACTTATATTCATACCAATGAGGAACGAACTTTCAAGAACCGGTTAGGCACCAATATTCATCTAAACGATCGTTCATCGAGAATAACATGAAAATAACGAATTTTTTTAATACTTAAACATACATGATGTGTATAAGTGCCCTTTGAGTAGAAGAAATGCTAAAGGTTGCAATTTTATGCACGAATGTTTCAAGCTATAAAGATTACAGTAGGAATACGGTAGGCTTCGTACACAACAGACATGTTTTATTTCCACTATTTTCACCCACACATATGAACACGGAAAATGTCGAGAACAGAGTTTAGACGTGCGTATAGTTGCCGTGTACTTGATAAGAGTTACTGGTTACAAAGAAATGTCTTGATGTAAGCTTTTGGACATATGCCATTGCTAAGCACATGTATGTCTGTAGAAGGAAACAACAAAAAACCCAAAAGACAAAAACAAAAACACAAATTAAGCAAAAAATTGCTGTTAAATTTGTGTTTTTGTTTTTGTCTTTTGGGTTTTTTGTAGTTTTCTTCTACAGACATACATGTGCTAAGCAATGGCGTATGTCCAAAAGCTTACATCAAGTCATGCACTCCCATTGCACAAATCTTTCAAAGATAATACAAAGAGATGTGTTCGGTCGAAGGAGGTGCTCCGTGTGAGCAGACTGATACAACATGGAGCCTAGGTGGCACACGTTGTGTGGGTTTCCTCCGGGTGCTCTCAGCAGTGTCGTGTCAGGACCAACATGGTTGTCAACATCGTGCATCGGCCGAGAGCGACATAGTTCCGTTACATCACACTGCACCGAGAGACGGGGAATACTGGTAATGGCGGTATTCCAAGACTTCCAGTTAATGTAGCGAAGAAGCACTGCCTTTCTAGGATACAAATCGTAACCTAAAGGCCGGTCCACACGCAACGTTTTCAGCAACGATTTACCTGTGCAGGTCACATCGTTGTAGACAAGACGTAGCGTGTAGACAGGAAAACTGCGCGGAGACGGAACACGGAGAAGGAAAACTGTGGCCAAGAGCATTTTTGTGTCCGCGCAGTTTAGTCGACCTGCACAGACTTGTCGTAGCGTGTGGACACTTCCTCCGTCTTCTCCGTACACGGGGCTCAGTTCTCCCTCGGTATTTGTGCCGGAACAGTGTGATCTATTCAACGATGACCGATTTGCGACAGTGTTCACGTGAATTTCTAACAGAGTTCATTGGTCTGTACAAGTCCTTTCCGTGTTTGTGGCGGGTCAAATAAAAAGAATATAGCGATAGGGACAAAACAAGTCAAGCGTATGAAGGAAGCACTTGTGCAAAAATACAAAGAGGTTGACATCGCGGCTAACAGAGATAAAATCACACAAAAAAATTAATTCTTTGAGTTCGGTATACCGGAAAGAATTTGCCAAAGTAAGGAATTCTCGCAACGGATAGGATAAAACTTGGCTGCAAACTGTGTTGTGTGGACACGGCTAAACTGCAACCTTTTGTTTGCACAGTTTTGCCTGCGCAATCAAAACTGTGTACAAAACGTTGCGTGTATACCGGCCTTAACCCGCGCAACGTAGTCCTGAATGTTTCCAAACCGGATCCCAGTAAGGGGAAAAAATCGACATCCGTTTTAACAAACGGTGCTCTGCGCGAGGCTAGAAACTGGTTTCAACGAATTACAGCGACGTTTCGCAACCAACGATACAATTGTTACTGCAATGATAATAGAGATGGCAGCACCATCACACAAAAATAAAACCGCGTTTCTTATTTTTCTCAAGTAATTTTTTTAATGTAATTAAAATTATTTATTGTCATGACCATTAAAGTGTACAAAATGTATTCCAGGATAGATTCGCTATCAACAAGTTTCATTTGGCACACCACCACGCTAGGTACTTTCCTCGATGTTCAAGAAAGTGACTATACACGAGTTATTGGCGCCAGACGCGGGTCCGCCACTGGACGAATTCAACGAAAAAGTGCGCTCTGCGCATACGCGGAATTTGGGCAACAGATCGACAACGGATTGGAAACCAAAATCCGTTCCCTAAAAATAATGGACTGGCCGTGTCCTATCGTGCACTAGGACTACGGTTAGGGTCTGGTGTAGCATATTCAGCACCTAAACCCACATTTTTGTGTTTTGGAATACCGGCCTTAGTCTGTTATTGTGTGTTCACGACTGGCTTGTGCCTGTGGGAGTGAGCAGACCAGGGGGCACAACTGTACAGGCGGAATATGGCCACTAAAATAGCTGTGCGGTTGAGAAATGCCAACATTAAAAAATTAAGTTTTAAATATAAAGAAAACGAAGAAATTTCGTCAAATAATAACATTAATAAAAAAGTCATTAAAAAATTCTTCGTTTAGAATTTATAGAATAGCGTTTTAGCGGAGTGGCACATTAATTATAACTGCAAAATATTATAATTTGGAATTATTTTTGACAGAGTTGAATTATCTTAGTAGCGATGAAATAAGCATGGCTGCCATGTGCACATGTGCAGACGTGTACATGTGTGTATTTTTTTGCAGTTAAAACTGAAGTTATGATATTCAACACTCATACTTTGCAGCTATGCAGTTTTTAATTTTTTAAACAAAAGATAAAGCTTTTTAACATAGAGTTTAGGTTGTTCCGTAATGAAAAATAGATAATCGTAAAAATTTATGTTGAATACTCTCAGCATCGAACGAACACAAAAATGAAATCAAGGTTGCCAACATTTACTTTCGAAAGTTTTATTACTTTTAGGTTGGTAGGTTGCTTATAAATACCGCATAGGTCGCTGATTTCCAAAGAAAATAAGAGCGTTAGTAATAGCATTGAGAGGTGACTCTTTATATTACGTACTTGTTCTGTGGAGGATACTGGATGCGTATAAGTCCTTTTATTGCGGTGACGTCATGGGCACCGAGTCCTGCAACGAGTCACGAAGAGTGAGATAACAGACGTGTTGCAGAAACGAAGGCTACATTTGTTTCATGTTTTATGGGCCTGTCACGAAAACAATTTTCGAATACGGTACAGAACTGAGATAAATATTTACTAAAAATCTTCGTTTTCATGGTTTTCTCCTTGTATAACTCAATATTTTAAATAAAGTCTTGTGTTTGTATACAATCATAAATATTCTATAAACCTTTAATATTATTAGTCAGAAGAGTCCTATGAACTAGCATATATAGGTATACTTGCGTAAGACCAGAGAATGTACCTTATGACTGGTCTGCCAGTAACACCTAAAACTATTGTCAACCTACGTAAAAAATTGCATTGAGTCAACTCGTTGGAAATAAAATATGCAAATGTTAAAGCTGGTTTAATCGTCTGTAAGAACTTGATGTGCCGAAACCACGCAGTTTGCTGCGAACACATCTGTCACAGGGCACCTTCAAACTCGACAGTGAGTCGTTACAAGCCAGGGCAACTGGGCTTGCTCATGACTTAGAGCAAGGACGCCTCCCAGCATTTACTTGGAGTTACATGTGTAGGAACAGTGGACACCGACATAAGCATGGAGGCAGCGAGTGGTCGAAGCCCGCCACACCTGAATGTTTGTCCAAACCTTTACCGTTTCGCCACCTCTCTCGGTAATAGAACACACGACTTCACAATGCTGTCTGTAATTATAAATATGGCTACCCACTGTAATAATGTTCGCAGGCTTCCAAGGCCATTGTCTGAAGTAGCTTGACTTCTGGGTTGTAGCCGCGTCCTTGGCGAATAATTCACCGACGTTTCGGTCGACATTGCAGTCGCCATCATCAGGGAGCAGTTACCCTGATGATGGCGACTGCAATGTCGACCGAAACGTCGATGAAATATTCGCCAAGGACGCGGCTACAACTCAGAAGCCAAGCTACTTACCTACTGTAATATATAACATTGGCAAACACCCTGTGTTTATGCGTGCGTGATTCCAAATAAGACTTCCCCCCCTCCAGGGCATAGCACCCTGGTGGGCGGGGCCTCGCCTGCTCGCCACTCAAGGTCAGTGCTAAGGCCAGTTATTACGTCCTGTCTGCACGCCTCGAGCTAAGCGCACACATCTCCAACCATAGCGTCTTGCGAATAAACAAGTCAGTTAAAAAATGGACAGAGCAATTTTGAACCCCCCTACACCGGCCCTCTAATCTCTATTTTTTAAAATATAATTAATGATGAATGATAGCATATACGGGTATTGCTGAACCTACTTTACGTAGCATGATTTATTTATGATTTTTGTTTTAAACTGAAAGTCAGTGTGTCAAAACGAAAGACCGCAAATGAAATAACCAAGTACTTAATGGAATATCCAGTAATGCACTCAAGTCAACAAGTTTCAAATTTGAAGGATACAAATTAAACCTAAAAGGACAAAAGTTAGAGGCTTCTGTAACATAATTATCACCATAAACATTGAGCTACACATGCTGACTCGAATCAGATAGCTACAGAGGTGTGAAAATTGTTAGATTCAAGATGATTTTTTTTTCTAAAATCAAAACATTTTATAGTCTATGAACATATTATTATTTTGTATTCATTGAATTGATTTAATTTTACAGTATTACATGGATGAGTAATTATTCTTATGTAGAATGAGGAAAACTTGAAAAACTTAACATTTTGCTAACGTCACATTCCATTTCTGATTAAATTCTTGTAGTTAAAACATGAACTTGAGTTCCGAAAGGCAATATGAGTAGTGTAGAAATGGGGCTCCTGGGACTGGTTCTGGTTTGCGGATGTAGAAGGGTTTTCAGTGACCGTCCGCTCTAACTACACGGCGGCCATCTTGGATGAACCTGACCTTGATCCTTGACACTGACCTCGGACGCCATCTTGGAATCCGCTATTTTGAATTAGGACGTCATCTTTGCACTTTTCGTGACGGTCGGTTTTTTTTTATATCGCCATCGTGGAATCGAAAATCCTACTCCCCGAATGTTACACTTTTCGTTACAGTCACTATTTTGAAATCAACCATCCTGACATCGAGCTCCCCATTTATCGAACGCTTCAATCATCGAACACCCCAATCACCGAACATTGCATTTTTCGTTAAGGTCACAATCTTGACTTCTAATGTCATGTCCAACATCTTAGATCTGATGTCAGAACTTTTTTTTTCGATTGAGATTTCAAGTTTCCCATCTTGTTGTCTGCTTGAGGGCACCATATTGGATGACATAACGACCACCATCTTGTTTTTTTTTTCTGCTAGAGGCCGAGATCTTGGATACCACAATCTTTAATTCTGCTGTTTGATCCTTGAGAGCTCCAACATCGCTCTGTCCTATGCACGTAAAGTCGATATTCCATTACATGTCAATCTTACTGTGGTCCTTATCGACATATTAAAGTATATATTTTTTTATAGAAAATACATTGGAACCGAGGTAATTCGAGACATAACAGCTTGGACCTCTGGGTTGGAAAACATACGTCTTTGACCGCAGGGATATCGAGACATTTACCAGACCAAGAATTGATTAAGGAATATAAAAAATATCACACATATTTGGACTAGTATTTTTTTAAAAATTTGAAGGAATAATAACGTCACCCGGTAGAGGGCGCTGCCGCAATCTTTATTTTCAATGCTAGCTACTAGGAGCGCTAGTTAACACACATAATCTGCTAGAGGGCATCGCCGCCATCTTGTTTTCAGTAATCGATACAAGGAGCGCTAGTATCACATATTACATAAGCTATCTGCTAGATTGCACTGCTGACCTATTGATTTTATTTTTATATTAGAGTGTAGTAGAATACCATGCCATCGACCATCTTGTTGGCCGTCTTGGAAGCCTTCCTTGAAAATCTGTAATTGTTTAGCTAGAAATTCGGGGACAATTCCAAAAAAATATCAAATATATCACTCATTAAATTAATGATATGATCGATTCCTGTCCTCGGTTCGATCCATGGACTATTAAAAAGATGTTTATTCTAAGTAAAAAAATAAAACATAGTCAAAATCCTAACAGTAACTTAAGTATCTCATCTACCAGCCTCCAGAAAGCCAATTATGACTTGGACTGCCATTTTGAAATTCTGTAATTATTATACTCGAAATTCAGAAAAATATTCCAAAATTCATCAAATAAATCGCTTATTAAAATAACGATTAATACAATCTATATCAGTCCTATGTTCGACCCTTGACTGATGAAAAAAAAATTCAATTAAATATCATATCAATTAACCAAAACAAGACAGATTTTAGAAAAAATCATGATTAAAAATACAAAAAAAAATTATTACATAATATCTACAAGTACAAAAAAAACAAGCAAATTACAAGACTTTAGAAATTTCTGCAGTCTTCTTAGAAGGCAAAGCGAGTCTTTTGCATGTGTTTTCATGGCAGTTCTACATGACAGTCGATTAATCAGGCTATTCGAGTCAGCAACAAGGCATGTCCACTTAGATGACCATACCCAACCAACTGCTAGGTCAGGCTAACACGACCAGTTGGTGGCCAGGCAAATCAATATGGTGGTCAGCCACATCCAGTTGGTGGTTATGTACATAAAGTCAGTAGCCAAGATGCCTTCTTTTTGATACATAACGTACATTTCAAATAGGTCATGTAAGACATCCAATGCATAGACCAGATGACTTCAAACCATGAGACCAATCATGACTTGACTACACACATAATGTTTCAGAATTAACGAAAAGGACGAATGAGCTCCAATTGCTACAATGCTCTATTTTCTCCAAGTTCCCAAATGCTCAAATTTCTCTAAGTGCTCCAACTTCTCCAACAGCTTCAAGTGCTCCAACTGCTCCAACAATTCCAAGTGCTCCAAAACTCCAAAGGCTCCAAGTTATCTAAATGCTCCAACAGCTCCAAGTGATAAATTGCTCCAATTGCACTATGTGCACCAATACTACAACAGCTCCCAGTGCACCAAGTTTTCCAAAGCTCCAAATGCTTTAACAGCTCGAAGTCCAATAATGCTCCAAGTGCTCCAAGTGTTCCAACTGCTTAAGTGCTCCAACAGCTCCAAGTGTTCCAACAGCTCCAAGAGATTCAAATGCTTGAAAGCTCCAGCTGCTTCAAAGCTCCAAATTCTTCAAGTGTTCCAACGGTCCAAGTGCTCCAATGCTCCAACAGCAACAACTGCTCCAAATGCCCCGAAAGCTGCAAAGCCCCAAATTTTTCAATGCTCCAAGTGCTTCAAAACTTAAATGCTCCAATGCTCCTACAGCTCCAAGAGATCCAACTGTGCCTATTGCTCCAAAAGTTAAAACAGTTCCAACTGCTTCTAGTATTCCAAATATTTAAATACTCCAATGCTCCAAGTATTTAAATTTCCAAATGCACCAATGCTCTAAAGTTTCAAACGGTCTATGTGCTCCAAGGGATCCAAGAACTTCAAATGGTCAAACTGATCCAACTTCCCAAGTGCTCTAACATCTCCTAGTGCTCCAACTGATCCAACTTTCTAAGTGCTTCAACAGCTCCAAGTGCTCCAACAGCTCCAAGTGCTCCAACTGCTTCAAAGTTCCAAGTGCTCCAAAGCTCCAATGCTGCAAGTGCTCCAAGTGCTTCAATGCTCCAGGTGCTCCAATAATCCAATTGCTGGAATTACCTAACATTCACTCTCCATTTTGTTATTCTTTGATGCCGATTTTTACATCTTTAAGTTAGAAGTTATATTACAAGAACTCAGCCTTAGTTAGAAATCATACTTCGAGAGATAAAACAATCACTTTTTAAATAAAAAATATAATTTATTTTTCAATATTATGCGTGCAGGTAAAACTAGTCATTACTGTACGTAGCCAACTTCCATTAGTTCTTTGACTACGGTGGCTACTTTGATGAGGTGCAAATAGTTTCATCCACTATGCGAAGCCAGCAGCAATCTTAACCTGTCGGCTAATATGTTAGGATCTTCCCATGATGTGAAATCAATCACTTCTACTGCTGTCATCTTCCATGGATATTTAATTTTAATATTTTTTCAAGATCTCTGGAGTCTTCCGTTTCAACACTGGCTTTAAAGTCATTATCGTCATTGTCCCAGTGATCATCACAAGCTTGATCAGAATAATCTATTTTAACACATTATTTACATAGTTTCAGTCTGTTCTTCAGTCTTTGATCTTGTGAGATTCAAGTACTTCATCACAGTCTTCGATCGTGCCAGCTTCAGGTGTTTCTTCGCAGTCTTCGAACTCGTGAGATTCAGGTCGTTCTCTATTTTTCACTATTTCATGGAGGCGACTAGAATTTGGTGTTAATATATTTTCATTTTCCATGAAGATGATACTTTCTTCCTTATTTTTTTAGTTTTAAATCATTTGCGAGATCTGGGATAGTATTGTTAGCATTATCATTTTCACATTCCTAGCGATCATTACAATCATCTAATATTTTGTCATTGTTCCAGTTCCTAGTTGTAGACCTGTCCATATTTTCTTTAGTCAGCTTAGTTGTACAGATATTACGATTTTTATTCAAGAAATATCTCCGACCAAATGATTTCTGACACTTGCTGTAACTAAATGGTTTTTGGCAAGTACCCATAATACACTTGGTCCTCTCAAGACATTTAGCATATTTTTTTCTCGGGGTAAACTCCTTGCTGCAGAAATTGCACCAGTGTCCTTAAGATAATGCTACAGTCGTCGAACCGAGATCCATATTAGATTCTGCAACTAATACCACATTCAAAATGAGAGTTTTAAATTAGAACAAATGCTTAAATAGAATTTTTAATATGTCATCAGCGAGAGTTAATTTGACTTATACAAGAAACTTGTTGCAAGTATTTCATATTCTTGCCAACAGATGTCACATATTGTGTTGAGGTAGAAATATTATTTTATTTGGGATGTGGGATGCTCACTCACGATCGCAAGAGAAGACTTCGCTAGAGCTCAAACAGAAGGAAATTTGTCTTACATGATAGCTTTTTTAAGGGAAATTATTTGACTGAGAAAATTTTTTTTTATTTGTATTCCACCTGATTAAAATATTGTAAATTCTGATTTAGTAACAGGAATCAACCAATTAAAAGAAACTCTGAATACTATTGCATGTTACATTATGAAAAAATTTCATGCAGAGATTGTTTTCTCAGAAATAATTAGGAGCACATGGAGTACGCAACAGCAGTCTCATCATGTGTAATCAGGAGCACACTGAGAAAACCAAGAGAAGTATTAAAATTGCAGCACAGTGAATGCATTTAGATATATGCTCGCATATTTGATACGATAATGTGCCTAGCATAGCTATTTACATTGTATGCATATTTGTAACAGATATATGCTAAGCATATTATTATACCAATCATACTACATAAATATTAATGGCTAGCATACATACTCCCCTCCCCTCCCCCTGTCCCTTCCTCTGCCAAAATACCTGTGTGATTTAGCCCTGCAGCGTCAGAGGAGAGCGTGCTTGGGGACGTATGGAGGGGGTAGAGGAGTGTGGAGGGATTTACTGTGACATAAATACTGCAGACGTTTGAAAGCAAACTTCAGTTTTATGTTAGTAGTTTGAGTATTAAACAGGGAGCGATTTCGCTAACATTATGTCTTATCAAGGAGGGTGACTTCGAGAAGGGAGATTTTGAGCACAGTTGACAGAGCATTTGAGATTAGTGGGTCGTATGAACCCATACCTACAATCAATATTACTAGCGATGAGGAGGATGAGGAAACGTACCTCTACAACTGGGCTGCTACAGAGTGATGCAGACGCCAGGGTCATCGCTGGACGCGGAAGGAGTCGTGGGGGAGAACTCCCCAGTGAGACTGTTCGCTCTCGGAGTCTGCACAACAAGCTTTTGGGAGGTTAACATCTCAACAATTTTCGTAAAACCGTGGACTAGCGTATTATCTTTGAAAGATTTGTGCAATGGGAGTGCATGACTTGATGTAAGCTTTTGGACATACGCCATTGCTAAGCACATGTATGTATGTTGTGCTGAATTTTGTTTTGTTGGGTTCAATATTTTTGTGCTGTCATCATTTGTGATTTTTTTTTCGATCTCTTAGTCCATTTTTCTTTGTTTTTCTTTGTTTGTTGACCATATTCCTGTTATGTAATATTATGTGGTGTTTGTATCCTGTTGACAACAGAAATTTTTTGCTTGATTTGTGTTTTTGTCTTTTGGGTTTTTTTGTAGTTTTCTTCTACAGACATACATGTGCTTAGCAATGGCGTATGTCCAAAAGCTTACATCAAGTCGTGGACTAGCGTGCGTGTTATCGGAGTTCCATAACTGCATTGCTGCTGTCCAACACATTTGGGCGAATCGTGGACTAGCAAGCCGGTCGCAAGTAGTATCGCAGGCGTCATCACCACTGGTAGCATCTCTCTTGTTGAGACTGCTGATGTCACTCATCGACTGCCTCCATTGCCATCATCAGTGCTGGGGAGGTGAGCACCATCGCTGTTGGATAGTTTCCGTGGAGACCTGCTGTGAGGGGGAGGGGGAGGGGGCTGCATCTCCTCTGGCATCGGTGTGGTCCCCTACCACACTGTCCTCGTCATCACTGCCAGGAACCCTGTGTGAGTGTCCTTGGCTGTACGAGAGACTTCGCACGGTGGAGGTGGAAGAGCGTTTTAATGCAAGCCAAAATAGCCTCGAAATAAGACCTCGCGATATGTCAGAGACGGTGTGTAATAGGGGTTTTAGTTTCTGTCAATAGTTAGGTGGTTTGGTGTATGTAGTTTCCGTTTTTTGTATATTTTTGGTTTACATTTTTTGAATACATTTGCCGATTTTTTTTGTATATTTTGGTTTGTTATATATAGTGTTACCATTTTTGTTACATATTTTTTTTATATAGTTTCGATTTGTGTGTATAGTTTTCTCTTCTTCAGATTTTTTCAATGTTGAATTGTTTAAAATATGAATTTATTTTAATTATTAAGATTTTACTAACTTAAATATTGATTTTATTTTTGTTATATAATCTGCATTCCTCAAGGTAGTCATACTTAATTTGGTTGGGGAAGAGTGAAATGTAAATATATTAATATAGAAACATAACATTTTTTTAAACACGAATACGCAAACGTGTTACAGCTTAGAATAATAAAATTTAAATATTACTCGTGAATAAGGACTTAGAAAAATTTCTGGTCCTGAATGGTGTAATGTCTAGGTTGGTGTAAATAATTAAATTAAATTAAATGGAAGAAAATTTATTCATATGATAAGTATTTTTTAAATATTATTACTATAAAATAAATGTAATCGTTGAATCCGCATTGATGAGATGGTAAATTTGATATTTGATAGCATATATCTCAGACTATACAAATAAATATCGTATATGATTATGTCTTTAAGAAAGAAATTGTGGTCACAACCACCAACATAAACAAAATAGATGATGATTTTGTGGATTTTGTGGATTTTTAAAAAAAATTAAAGATATTTTTGGTCTATAAAGTTTCCATCAACACTAGTAGGAAAAAAAACAAACTAGAATTTACATCAAGGAAGAAGAGCGAGACTGATGTACTTTAGGAACCAAAACCAGAAACAAAGATGGCGATATCCACCAGATTAATTTACGATTGCGGTCTCCATTAATTTAAGTCAATATGGCTGCCTTCAGCAGATGCTGGTGGTGCCAGCATAACGAAAAGTTCAACGCACATGATTGGGGTGCTCGGTGATGATGTTATCATAACGAGAATTGCAACATACAAGAGTGGGATGTTTGATGATATCATCATAACGAAGAGTGCAACGCACAGGAGTGGTGTTCTCGATGATTATATCATCGTAACAAGAATTGCATCATACAGGAGTGGGGTGCTCGACGATGTCGTTGTAACTAAAAGTGCAACGCACTCGAGTGAGACGCTCGATGCCGAATTTAATCGTAATAAAAATTTCAACACACGAGAGTGGGGTATTCGATGATAACTTCATCATAATAAAAAGTGAAAAGTCAGGTTTGGGATGCTCGATGATGGTTTTAACGTGTTTTAAATTAAAATTTTATTAAAAGTTTTCTTTATAAATTTTAAAATGTTCCCAAATTTCTTAGTGCATAATTAAAGATTTCCAAGATGGCGGACATGATATTATAATTCAAAATGGTGGAATTTTCTAGAAAACAAAATTGTGGAAGGTTCTAAATACAAAATAGAGAATGGAATCCAAAATGTCCACCAGGGTTAGGTCATGCAAAAAGTTCGCCGTTCCAATATGGCCGCCCGAAGTGACGTAATCCAAGATGGCTGCCAAATGTTACGTAATTCAAGGTGGCCACCGCGGCTCCCTGGCTCCCCCACCGCCCGCCGATGCCACTATACGAACAAAACCTGCTTACTATTGGAGCATTGGAGCGTTTGGAGCATGTTCGTCCTTTTCGTTGATTCTGGAATGTTAGGTGTGTAGTCAGGTCATGATTGGCCACATGGTTCGGAGTCGTCTGTTCTATGCATTTAATGCCTTACATGACCTATTTGAAATGTATGCTATGTATCGAAATAAGGCATCTTGGCTACTGACTTTATGTACATAACCACCAACTGGATGTGGCTGGCCACCATATGGATATGCCTGGCCATCAAATGGTCGTGTTAGCCTGACCTAGCAGTTGGTTTGGTATGGTAATCTAATTGGACATGCCTTGTTGCTTGACTCGAATTGCCTGATTAATCGTTTGTCATGTAGAAATGCCATGAAAACACATTCAACGTACTTACTTTGTCGTGTTGTTGACTGGACATGCCGGATTAATCGACTGTCATGTAAAATTGCCTTGAAAACACATGCAAGAGACACGCTTTGCCTTCTAAGAAGACTGTAGAAATTGAGAAACTCTTCTAATTTGCTTTTTTAGTTGTAGAAATTACATAATAATTTTTTTATGAGTAATTTTGATTTTTTCTCGAACCTGTCTTGTATTGGTAAATGTGTGTGATATTTAATTTAATTAATTTTTTGCATCAGTGAAGGATCAAACAAAGGATGGATATATATATATAATTAATCTTTATTTTAAAAAGCGACATGTTTGATTAATTTTGGAATTTTATCCAAATTTCCAGCTTAAATATTACAGAAATTTCAAGATGGCGATTTATGTCATCATTGCCTTACTGGAGGCTGGTAGATGAGGTATTTAAGCCATTTATAGGATTCTGACTATGTTTGATTAAAAAAGTTTTTTTTAACTTTAATAATTTTTATTGCATAGTCCAGGTATCGAACTGAGCAAAGGAGTCCATCCTATCAATCATTAAATTAATGAATGATATTTTTGAGAATTTTGGGAATTTTTCCCGAATTTCTAGCTAAAATTACAGATTTTAAAGATGGCGGCCAAGATGGCCAACAAAATGGCGGATGGCATGTTATTCTACTGATGTCTAGTTGGTAAAAATTATATCAATATCTCGGCAGTGCAATCTAGCAGATGGCTTATGTATTATGTAACACTAGCGCTCCTTGTATCGATTACTGAAAACAAGATGGCGGCGATGCCCTCTAGCAGGTGATGTGTGTTAACTAGCGCTCCTGCTAACCTTAATTGAAAATAAAGATGTCGGTAGCACCATCTAGTGGATGATGCTATTATTCCTTCAAAAAGAATTCTAGTCCTAATATGTGTGTTATTTTATGTATAGGTACCTTAATCGATTCTCTGTCTGGCAAATGTCTCAATAGCCATGCGGTCAAATATGTGTGTTTTCTAACTCAGAGGTCCAAGCTGTTATGGTTCGAATCACCTCGGTTCCAATGTATGTTGTATAAAAAATATTTAATATGTCAATAAGTAACATAATAAGATTGACAGATTATGAAATATCGACCTTACATGCATGAGACAGAGTGATGTTGGAGCTCTCAAGGAACAAACATCAGAAACAAAGATTGTGGTATCCAAGATGTCGGCCTCAAGCAGAACACCAAAAAACAAGATGGCAGTCATAATGTCATCCAAGATGGTGACCTCCAGTAGACGACCACAAGATGGCGGACTTGAAATCACAATCAAAAAAGTGGTTGTGATATCAGATCTAAGATTGTGGATATTACAGTAGAATTCAAAATGGCGACCATAAACATAAGTGCAACATTTGGAATTGGGGCGCTCTATGTCAGAATGGTCGAATTCAAAATGGCGTCCATAACGAAAGGAGTTATATTCGGGGATTGAGATGTTCCATTCCAAGATGGCGAAATTCATGATGGCGACCGTAACGAAAAGTGCAATGAATTCGTCATACACATCCAATGTGGCGGCCGTAACGGTAAGTGCAACGTTCTAGAAGCCAAGTTGGCGGGCGTAACGAAAAGTTCAACGATGATGTCATTAAATGGCGGATTCCAAGATGGCTGAATTCAAGATGGTGGCCGGGGTCAAGGTCAAATGTCAAGGCTTCCAAGATGACAGCCGTGACTTCAGGGCAATCGGTCATTGAACCTATCCACACCCATAAACCAGAATCAGTCCCAGGATACCCATTTGTATACTACTAATATGAAAGAATAACATTCTTTTGGATTCATGTTCAAAATAAGTAAGTGAACTTACCGTCCGTAATTTTACGAAGCTAGCCGTAAAGTAACAAAGATCCCTGGATAATTTGTAACCAGCGTTCTTCGTAAATTAAAGGTAAACATTTTTACAGTCCATATGTTTAGCGAAATAATGACGTGAAATTCACTAGAAGTGGCACTTCTGAGTGATGATGTATGATCAATTTCGTCCCAAGATAACACTGAGGACACTTAAGTGCTACCATGTCAGTTGAATTCTTAAAACTTTTATGTTTTCTTTTTTAGAGCTGATGTGTTTGTGTTAAAAGTTTATTCAAAACTTTATATATTATTTCTTTAACAATGCCTTCCAAACAAATGTCCTGTCCAGCAACAGGTTCGTTGTTCTGTTTGAAAAGAGACCGCCAGTTAATCTCATATCTTCTTGTTCTAGCTCATGAACCTTCATCTTCCTTCGCTATCTAACCCAATAGTTGACTGTGACCATCTCCTACTTGTCCTAGGTTTTCTTCGATCTTGCATCGATAACACCAACCAGGAATTTGTAACGACATAAGTACACAATTGTTTATTTAACTTTGGTTTCTTAGGTAATTGTTCTTTCTTTTCCTTTCGATTAAATTTTTTTTAAAAAACTGCCAAGGTAAAAAAGGTCGGTTTGATGTAAAACCAAAAAGGAGAAATAAAGGTGACAGCGTGAAGCGCTGACTGAAAGAGACCAGGCACGAGGCGGAAAAGATGCCCATATAACGAAACAATCAGAAAGAGTGGTAGATTCTGGGAATGCAGCAGTTAAAACCAAATAAGATAAGCATTGTCTGGTCCAGAAAGACAATACAGCAGCACACATCACGATGGCGAGTGTAGCCTATCACCACCACCATTCTCTGCACCAAGCAGTATGCAATCAACTTCAGACAGTGCACGTACATGAAACATGAAAATTTCGAAAATGCACAATGGCAAGAATCCACTCGTTGACTAACCACACCACTGTTTCTCACCAGCATGTACTCCGAACGGCTTTATCTTGTGAAGGAATCAGTAAACAAGAGCTGCGAATGGGAAGTGGACCACTTAAAGATGCTAGAAGCACGGCTTCCATATCTGCGTAATTATCTAAGCATTCCCCTTCAGCCTTCGTGGTGTGGCCGACTGCATACTGAAACTGAAGACTCCCTGAGCGATTCCGCGATTCCAACCTCGTCCATGGACGCTGGCTGAGAGTCAAGGCGGCGGGTGGAATTCCGCACTTCCTGATGTCACCTCACGGCAAACAAGATGGCGGACACAGCCACAGGCCTTCAGCGTTGCCTTGATCGCCGCCATGACTCAGGCCATGCTTGGCAACCACGGAGCGCAGCATGAGACTGCGATGTGCGGCAAGCCGGCACTGCGCAGGGCAACTGCAGTGCAGACATGTGGCCAGGGGGCGCAACGTGTGTGGTTGTGAGATGCCAACGTCAGAAATATACAGTCAAATTTGAAATATCTTAAACATAATAACTTAAATAAAAAGTAATTTTACAAACATTCATAGTTAAGAATTTAATAAATAATTTATTAACAAGAGTGGCGTATTGAATATAATGGCAAAATATTATATGTAACTTTGGAATAATTTTTGTCAGTGTTGATTTATCTTGGTAGCGAAGAAATATAAACATGGTTGTTATTTGCAATACAAACAAAAAATACAGCATTTTAAAATAGAGTTTTGTTTGTTACATATTGCAAACACGATAATCTTGAACATTTGTGTTGAAAATTCCCAGCAACGAACGACTACAAAAAAAAAATTAAGTTTGCCAAAATTTACTTTCGAAATGTTAACGACTTTTAGGTAGTTAGTTGCCTATAAATATCGCACAGTTCGCTTATTTCCAAAGAAAATATGAGCTTTAGTTATAGCATTTAGTTTCGACTCTTTATCTTCCTTGCTCTGTGCATGTGGCAACAACCAGGTCAGTGTGGGGTCCCGCAGATGATGTCATGTTTGACAGACAGTATGCCAGAATGCTAACCTAGCAAGTTATTTCTTTAAATAAGCCATCTTTTCAATGTCCTGCTAAGTTAACATAATACATTTTTTCACAGCATGAACAGTCAGTCAAATTTCGAAAGCTTCAAGGCCAAGTAGTTCTGCTTTTCACCAACAGATGCCGCATTATGAGATGACTTAGAGTATTTGTGCTTTAAAAAAATCTGAATCCCATATGAATAACATTGTGCCAGACTTGGCAATTTATACTCCATCGACTTGGAACTAAACATATGATGTTCTTCACGAATAATTTTCTGGTGGCTACACTAACATTTTTTTTCCATCCATTAATCGTTTTTTGTTTAATATTGAGTTTAATGTATGTTTATGGTTGAGATAACAATGTGCGGTGCTCAGCTGCGTCAAGGAGTCCTTGACTACCTCACGGGTATAACTTGATGTAAGCTTTTGGACATACGCCATTGCTAAGCACATGTATGTCTGTAGAAGAAAACTACAAAAAACCCAAAAGACAAAAAACACAAGCTAAGCAACAAATTGCTGTTGTCAACAGGATATAAACACCACATAATATTCCATAACAGGAATATGGTCAACAAACAAAGAAAAACAAAGAAAAAGGAATTAACAGAACAAAAAAAACCTATAATGATGACAGCACAAAAATATTGAACCCAAAAAATTCAGCACAACAGTTGAAACGAGACAAAAACACGACAAAACGAAGAAACGAAACAAACAAAGGGGTATACCTCGACACAAAACACAGCAGGTCCTCCATGGAAAGTCACACGGCTCCACTCTGCCGTCTGCACGGGGAGCGGTCGTGTGCCTCCCCGAGGAAAGTGAAAACACGAGGAGTTCTCTCTGGTCGCTGGGTACCCATAAGCAACGACGCTTTTCTGCCAGAAGAAACGTGCAAAGTTTTGCATTTCTGGCAACTCTTCAAGAGATTGCCGTCGGCGGTTTCACTCCACGATTTACTCATGAATAGAGAGCCCTTAATGTCTCTACTGTCCAGCACCATTATTTACAGGAAACTACAAAACCCCAGCGTTTTATTTGAAATAAACTCATTTAGCTTTTTTTTTTTTTTTTGAAGTGAAACTTCTTTGGACGCGATGGGAGTAAAATTTCAAGGCCGAATTTTAATGCAACGTTTTCGTGAAACATTGAACTTTTTTTCCTAGCCTAAGTTAATCTAAGTGTGTGTGGGGGGGGAGGGGGGTTGTCCAGGTTAGAGGAGGACCTAAGTGTGTCTCAGGCCGAAGCCTATACACTCTACCATGCTGGGTTTCAACCATGCATAACAAGGGCGCGTGCATCGTGTGCTAATTGGGGTTTATTGGCCAGTCATTGCTGCTATTGTAGACATGGCTGACGCCCCTTTGGTTGCCTAGCCTGAAAGCTAACCAAAGTGACCCAGGTAAAATCTGCACAGACACAGGGAAAACCCTGGGTCGGGTCATGCTGGGATCAATTATTATCATGCATTAAAGCTAGCAAGAAGCTACTGTGCAAGAGGGAAAAAGGTCCGGGTAAGGAGAGTTGGGCGGGGCAGAAAGATTCAACCATGCAGGGTTTGGGCGCTTGGGCCTTGAGGCCCGCATTATTTTTTGGGCACACCTGGGTTATTGTTACCAGGGGCGGGCGACTTCGCTCGTCAGCCCAGCCCAGCTGCCCAGGCAGCCACCTGTGAAAAAGGAAATGGGTTGCTGTGAATATTCCCTTTCCCTAGCGCCAGAGCCGCGGCTAGGCCAGCGGGACAGCCTCGGTTCTAGCAGTGCTCACAGTGGCAAAAGGCGGCAGAGCAAGCTCCGCAAGCGGGTAAACCCACTGACTCGCCGACAGCTAGGCCTGGCTCGAGTGCTCTTGGCGGTGGGTAGACGAGCCAGTACACCGGCTCGAACTGCGGGCACACGGGGTTCCCGGCAGCCTGACGTTGCGCCATCTTCATCTTCCTTCTTCCAGTCGACAGCAGTGTACCTTTCAAGCCAGGGCGGGGGAGGGTCCCAAAATCCCCGAGACGGTTGAAGGCTACTACTTCCAGCCTGCAGTAGCCCCAGCCGCAGGTCCCTGAAGTCTTCCTTCCGAGTTCCGATGCTGCTCAGTTCCGTCGAGCGCGCAGCAGTCCGCAGTTCCGCAAGTTCCAGCCCGCAGTTCGTCTACACTTCGCATTTTTTCAGCACATCGAGATCCCCTGCGGTGCCTTCGCCGACGTTCTCTCACTCTCTCTCTCTCTCTCTCTCTCTCTCTCTCTCTCTCTCTCTCTCTCTCTCTGCCGTTTAAATCCTTACGACATGTTTCACTTACATCACGTGAAATGAGTTACACGTGCTCTTTTTTATTAAAAAAAAGAAGAAAAGTTTCCAAAGTGAAATTGACCGTATGCATCTTTCAAAACAACAAATCATAGACAATTGTGTCTTTCTATACCTCTGAAGCCAAAATTTTTAAGGCGACACCTTTGTACCACCAGGTTTTGACTTTTGGATATTTGTGCCCTTTTAAGGTTACTTACTTAGTTTTGCAACAAAATCGGCTCTTAGTTCCTTGATATGCAAAAGCAAAAAAAATTTTAAAAAAGTAAATAGTACATAGGACCTCTGTTTTTGCAGGGTTTGCGGCTGATTGTGTTGGCAGCAGCACTTGTGACGTCACAGGCCAAGGCTCATGTCTACGAGGACCCCGCCAGCGCGGCCGTGCCGTATGGGAGGTGAGAGAACCTCGTACTCGCTGTGTTCCAGCGAGTGCAACTGAACACTGGTCTTGTAAGGAAAAAGGCCTGTTTCACTCCCCCAAAGTAGTCAACAATCGCATAACTAGTAACCACACACTAAACTCTGTGCACGCAGCTAGCGCGGCCTCTCTGTACGGCAGATGAGCAACTCTCCTGGTCACACCAGCCACGTAATCTTTTCCAGCGAGTGAAACTGAACACTGGTATTGCGAGGAAAGAGCTATTTGAACTCGCCTTAAATAGCCATCACTCGCAGAAATATTAACATCACACTTATTTATGTAGACATTGCCAGCGCGTCAAGCCGTACGGCCTCCTGAACACACTAGGACTTGAGTTATATTATAAATACGACTGGTAAAGTATAAATTCAATAAAATTTAAAAAATTTAATTAAATACTCAGTTTTCAATATTAATATTAATGTATATCATTTAATTATTTAATTTAGTGAAATAAATGTGATAAATTTTAACTAACAATGAAATTTATAAATATGCTGATTGTTTAATCTAATTTATTAATTTAAATTATTAAAAATAATAAATTAATTTATAATGCAAATAAATAATTCACACGGGAATATAATCTCACTTACATAAATACACTTTAAAAAGTTTATAAACACAATATATGTCTCTAATATTCACAATAAATAAATGTTTTTAATGGTCTTAACCAGTATTCAATATAAGTGTAAGATTAAAAGCATATATATAATTTTTATTTGTATGAAGACTTTTTTTCATCCTGTAAACATTTCGTTGGATGGTAAAAATTCACTATCATTATTATTTAATAACGCGCCTAAAGAAGTTTAACTTCAAAAATATAAAGTTCGATATGCAATAAACTGACTAAACTAAACACTAAGCTGCAACAATTTGTATGTGAACTGACCTGCATCTGGTGGCGAGTGTTCGGACCAGCACGAGGGAAGGAGGCATTACACTGGACAACTGCAATGTCTGTAAACCTGAAGACTGTGTTTCTGACGTCTATGAGCGATGTGCTATCAAGAGTGTGGTACTCATGTCCAGTGGCGTAGCCAGGATTTGTGTATGGGGGGTGTTAAGAAGCATGCCACCCCCCCCCCCCCCGTATTAAAGCGGGGGGTCCGGGGGTCTTCCCCGGGAAAATTTGGATTTTAAGGTGTAAAATAGTTCTATTTTAGCAGTTTTCAGTACTTAAATTTAAATATTGTAATGGTAAAATTTTTATTAATTTTAATATGAAATTTGTTTGAGTGATGAATAAGAAATTAATTAAAGATTTGGTGCTAGGGGGGGGGGGGGGTTGAACCCTTAACCCCCCCCCCAATCCTGGCTACGCCCCTGCCCATGTCGTACTGTGGTCGTAGCAGCACGCATCCTTGTCCCCATGTCAACAAAACGGTCGTAGCTATCTGCAGACCCAAACCATGGATGGACTGCCAGCTGGCAAGCCTTCGTGCTCCTTGAGATGGAATGGCTCGTGGTGATGGCGCGGTCAGTTAGCTAGCCACCCAGTAATTCCCGGCAGGGTGGGGAACGTGGCGGACGTTGTTCTGAGGCTGTAGGTTTCTTTTGCCACTCCTGCTTGTTTTCAGCAACTCATTCTGTCGTTGGTCCATCACCCCATCTCACCTCTCGACCATCTCTCAGACCTCGATTCCTGCTAGTCTAGCTTCACCAATGTGCCGCCTCGCACAACCAAGCTGCTGACATCTTGGTTGCATCATGCTCTTGTGGCGAGAGTCGTAGTGAGTCGGTACTTGATGGTTCAGAGCCCACTATAGCCAGTAGTGGTAGTAGTATATATTGGTTCCTCCTGCTACTGGTGCCGGTGCGAGGAGCTGGAGCCGGTGTCCGCCATCTTGAATTGTGACATCATGGCGGCCATCTTGGACGAACTCGAACATAAATTGTCGTCTATTTTGGATGACCTTGAACCCAGCCGCCATTATGAATCCCGCCATTTTGAATTAGCATGTCACATCAGCCATTTTGTTTCCTATAACCTTCTGCTATTTTGAATTATGATGTAATGCCAGCCATTTTGTTTTATAGAACCTTATGCCATATAATTTCATAGAACTTTGCACCATTTGAATTATCACATCTAACATTTTATTTTTTAGAACTATCCACCATTTTTATCCCGCAATATTATTTTCTAGAACATTACACCATTTGGAATTATGTTTTCACATCCATTGTTTTGTGTTCTTGAAAATTCTGCTGTATTGGAATCCGCCATCTTGTATTCTGACATTTTGAATTATGATGTCATGTCTGCCATTTTATTTTCTAGAAATTGCATTATACTGGTTTTGCAAATTTTGAATTATATGTAATTTCCATCATTTTGTTTTCTAGAGCCTTCCACCATCTTGGATTCCACCATTTAGGATTATATCATGTCCGCCATATTGAAAATCTTTATTCAGGCCTATTATCTAAAATAATGTAAACCAATTTAAATTTATCAAAAATATTTAATTACAATTTTAATAAAATTTCAATTAAAAAACGCACGTAATTCATGAAGCTTGGAGTCCTCGTTCAAACTCAATGAGGTCAAAAATGTGATGAAGTGCCCTCCTCCACATAAGCTACCAGTAGACTGACCCTCTACAACTAATACCAATGCATACATGAACTTAATTCTACCCCAACCAATTCCCTGCCTACCCTCCTACCACCTCTTAACGAAATTAATTTTATTTTCGCAACATCCTCCCCTCAAAACCCCCTCCCCCGCATCGCCCAACACTTTCATTTATAGTCAAGCCCTACATATAGGCAACTATTCACTCAATATTATGAAACTGACTATCATTTTCTCCATGTAGTACAGTCCCTCGTTTCCATTTCTTCAATACTATGATTTAATACCCTCCACACAGATTCGTCCAAAAAATTACATTTTTCTCACTAGACAAATAAAACTTACGTCCATAGGTCTTTATGTGTTTTATTAAATTATCACTTCAACCAAACTGACTACTACATTTGAACAACTCAATATTTTCTGTAAAGGACTCTTTGCCGAATATATTTCTTATCATCATCTCTGAAACAATCATGCCCCATCAATATCACAAGGAAAAGGCTGGTCAGAGGAGAAACGTTATAGCATAGCACACACACCAAGTGCTAGTCACTCATGAGGTGAGGGCCGCGTGTTCAGTACCTACCTCACACATAGCAGCAACTTTGATTTTTTTTCCTTGCCTCGTGTAGGAAAGTGTATACAAATACGTATTAACTTAAAAGTATTCACATACTACTATTCTAAGTACCTAAATTCTTGTATGCTAACTCTCGCACACCTTTTTATAGAAAAAAATATAGTTCACTTTTGCTACTTGTTTATTTTTATTCAAGGAAGCATTTCCTTCAGCATCAGAAAATATTTTTCGTATGTTGAGGTTTGGTTTGTATTGAAAGGTTAAACTCTCATAATTCCTGAACTGCGAAATTTGTCTTGACAAATTAGCCAATTTACACTTGTATACTTTGCAGGCGTCTCTAGCTAATATTTTAATTCCAGAAGGTTCCAGAACCCCTTCTACAGCCTTTCTCATAGCATCTGGATCAATCGGGGGCCTCTCAATGCCACACTTACTTCTTGGCATAGTGATCGGTAACAAATATAGGATAGCATCGTACCTGGGAACATGTTAAATGGTACATGATGTTGTGTGTGCCAAGGTACAAGAGGTAGCAACATTTTACGAACATGGCGGCCTGAGCTAGTGTTTAGAAGAAAACTTTAATTATATAATTTGAATATACTCATCACAAGTACAGCAACAGACTCTAAGTGATAATACAGCTTCGTTTTCGGTAAAAAAAAAACTTAAAGAACGACGGATGAAAAATTTACTTTCGATATTTTAAAAACTGTATCAGCAACACAACGCACAATTTCCAGTAAAAGAGACAACTGCCGTCAGAGACACCTAGCATCATTCTGCACAACCTAGTGATGGATTTAGTCGACTAGGTGGTGACAAGTCATAAAATCCGCAAATGTTACAAGTACAGTATGCTCAAGGTACAACAGTTACCCCTACTGCGAAACCGTCACTTTGAAAATTATAAAATTCAAAAATCTACAGCAAGCCTCCTTCTGGCATAACACATTTCTCATGTGCACGGTGTTCTTGTTACATACGTGATCAGTAACAAAGGAGTGAGTAACGCGAACAAAGAGTTGCTTACCGAGAAGTTTGGATCCCACTGAAGCTATCCATCGAGAACACCAGGTTATTCAAAAGGTTAGAAGTTCGGTAAATTGGATAACATTATTTTTATTTTTAATGTCGATGCAGTAGTGTACAGCGATATACGTCAGGATATGGTTGTAAGGCCAGTAAATTATCAGAAGTCTACTAATTTTTTTTTTAAGGTGTTGTGAGCTCATTTCAAAGAAGAACAAAAACAAGTTCCTAAATATTTGCTCTAATATTATGTCATTACCTGTGCCAGCACTTTACCAGCTCCATAACGTATTCAACACACGAGCGCTCACGGACACAAATTATAGGCTCAACACTCACACATATACATTTATGATAACCAATTTCATCACATAACCGATTCCAGTTAAAAAAATTTAATGCATTCAGATGACATACTTAGGAAAAAATGATGTTAGTCGATAGGTCCTACAGCCTAACTGGAAAAAAAAAATACCTAAGATGTAAACGATATGTGCATTACAGACCTCACTTAAAGGCAAAGTTACTTGTCACATGTAGCTATGCACATAAGACAAAAAAACGTAAAGTATGTTTTGAGAAATTAGTTAAATTCTTTCAACCTATATTTTATTTTAACTCAGACATTTACATACAGTAAAAATCTGACACTTTTATATATATATAGTTCGTATTCAGTTCTCAGTCTATGCTACATACACCTTCCTTTAAAAAAAAATATTTAAAGTTCCTTTTTAGAGTGAAAAAAAAATACAACTATTTCATACATATCTCAAAACACTTGTTCAGAGGTTTTATGCCTTAGAGGTCTGCAGATGATGTCAGAGCCCTACCTTAACAAACTTTATAACGATTTTTCAAGTGAAATTTTCGTGTGACTTGTACCCCATACTTACCACACAGAAGTTGTGTACGATCAATATTCCTCCCACAATGATTTTCATGGATTTGTGTACTTCGTAGTCATTCAAAACTTTTTACCACAGTAGCGACATTCATGCAGCAGCAAACCATCACATTCCGAAGCTTTAGCAGTAGTTTGCGATGACGTCACTCTTGCTAAAGTTGTACCAGAAGCTGATTTCATTACGTCTTTAGAAGCTTCAATTTTACGACGATGATGCAGTTGTTACAGATAACAGAAATCCTTCACCATTACAATTGGTTCCTCGTTGTGCAGCTTGCAAATGAATTTAGCTTTTACAGTGACCAATCAAATAACTCTTCTGCATGCATAACAACCACATTTGTCACAGGGGAAACGTCGCACGATTAGCGTTCCTTCTGCAGCCACGATTTTCGTGTCATCTTGCATTTTGTCGATGATTAAAATTTTGTTGCAGTAGGTACCTACTTTCATTATTTTTTTAATATTAAAGGTATTTTAAAGACTTGCAAATATAGATGATGTTTTAATTATATTCAAACAACTAACTACACAGTGTGTATACTCATTATGTTTGAGCTCACAAGAGGACTAAGAGTCTGTGAACCATGCAACCTTAATAATCCGGACACAATTTAGACCACACAAATACGTAGTATTCTGATTACACACAGCTACTCATAACTCCAACTGGCTCCAAATGACTACCACACATGACTCCCAATCGCTACAATATTTGACCCTATAGCGAGGTAGAACCAAATACAAGTACTTTTATCTGTCATTCTCAGTTCAGGAGGACTTCAGCGTTGATACTTGATATATCTACAGCCACTACATGGTCAACGGTGAAAATCTGTACCTACCCAGTATCGATCCTTGCCATGCCTTACGGCAACAGTCTCTGAACCAAGAGACAAATGACCATACTAGTCATGTTTTTGCTTGACATAGTATACATTGACAAATATTTTCGTAAATGACCCACAATAATATCAGGTCACTAGCATTAATTTACACACATACAATTAAACAAGCACATTCGACCCCGAACTTACATTCATCAGTCTACTCGGCTACACTCAGCTCACATACCACTGAAATATGTCAACTAACAACCTATCATTTGCTTACATTCAGAAATTAAACTGCCTACTAGATGTTAGTCGGACGATTCCAGCAGTGGTCATACTCAGCGAAATTTACACGTGTATAGGGCCAGAAGTATCCCAACCATGACTTAGCTACACATTAGACTACACATACATGATGCTGGACAAAAGTAATTTCGATACACATTATACAATTCTTTTTTTGCATCGACCAAGAATCGAACCGAGGACAGAATCGTTAGAATCAATCAAATAAATATTAATAAGTAAACTTTTGAATGATTTTTGGATATTTTTCTGAATTTTTAGGTTTATAATTACATAATTTCAATATGGCCGACAAGTTGGTCGAAAAAATGTCGGATGCTACTACAGCCTGGTAACTAACACTACTGCACTCTAGTGGGTAAAACATAAAACAATATGACTGCAGCGAACTCTAGCAGACTAAGTGTTTAACTAGTACGAGCCAGTGATCTGCTGCAAAGTGAAGGGTCCAGACCGCCGAGACCGTATTTATGGACTAAAAGAGGGCGAGGAGGTAGGGGTGAGAGAAAAATTAAGGCTGGACAGACTTATAGTCAATAGTATTAAAGGCACAGAGGAGACCAAAGCAATTAATAAAGCGGTTAGGGTGACAGCCACTAAGAAATGAGTATAGTAGGAATTATTTTAGCCAATAATATTAAAGCCGAAGGGGGACAATAATATTTGCATGAACAAAATAATAGGAGAAAGGGGGAAATAGTTGCAAGAATAAAATAATTTTTGTGCGGAAGTTTGGTGGGTGGGGAAGTTGGGGTAGGGGTGAAGGTTAGGGTGGAATTAAGTTCACATATGCCATGGTATCAGTGGTGAGGGGTCAGTCTGCTGGTAGCCTATATGGAGGAGGGACCCATTGCCATTTTTTGCCCTCACCAGGTTCGAACTAGAACTTCAAGATCCATGATGTAAGTGCGTTTTTAATGAAAATTCTATTAAAATTGTATTTGAAATATATTTTTAGAAAATTTAGATTTTTTAGAAAATTTTAATAGTAATTATGGATTTTCAATATGGCGGACATGACATCATAACACAAAATGTTGGAATATGAGATAGTATAAATTTCTAGAAAACAAAATAGCAGTCATGACATCATAACTCAAATTGGATGAACCAATATGGCCTAATTTCTAGAAAACAAAATGGTGAACCAGACTTCATAATTCAAAATGTCAGAATCAAAGATGGCAGAAAGCTCTGGAAATAAAACGGTAGATGTGATGTTGTAATTCAAAATGGCTGAAAGTTCTAGAAAAATTATATGGGGAATGGATCTGAAAAAAAACTAAATGGTGTATATGATGTCATAATTCAAAATGGCGGCCGGGGTCAAGATCAAGGGTCAAGGTCATCCAGCATGGCCGCCCTGATGTCACAATCCAAGATGATGGACACTGGCTCCAGCTCCTCGCACCTGCACCAGTAGCAGGAGGAACCAATATACACTACTCCTCGGTGCATGACCGTGAGACGTAGCACCATATCAAACCATAGTTAGCTACTTGTAGATGAAGCTGATGTGTGTGTGTGTGTCTGTGCAGCTATGTGTTTGCGCCGCACGTGGCTCCTTCCCCGGCGCCCCTGCTGGTCTTCGCCGCGCCACACGCGCCACACCACGCGCCACACCTCGCGCCGCATGCGGACCCAGTCCCGGCGCCTCTGCTGGTCTTCGCCGCGCCACACGCGCCACACGCGCCACACGCGCCACAGCACGCGCCTCTCAAGGTGCTCGTCTCGCACTTCCCGCCGCTGGTGGAGGGCCTCGTGCAGCGCGTGCAGAACTACTTCTCCACGTTCACGCACGTGAACGGGCCCGAGTTCTGGCCGCAGGACGCGGCACGTCCCGCCACCACCAGCACCACCAGTAGCACCACCAGCAGCACCACTAGCACCACCAGCACCACCAGCACCACTAGCACCACCACTCCAGTGCCCCCCACCACGCCGGCCCCGCAGACGTCTCCTGGTGCCTTGTTCGGCGGGCCGGGCGACTCGGACAGCCCTCCGGGTCCCAGCTCCAGCGACCCTGAGGGCAGGTACAGATACAACCCTCCTGCGCGGAACCCCTTCACGTACACCGCGAACTTCCAGAGGTTCACGCCGCAAGACGGATACTTCCGCAGGTCGTAACACGCGCCACGCGACCGTTCTTCCACTCTCGGTCACTGCACCGGCAACTATTTCAAATATATTCTCAATCTCGCAGTTTCATGCAACCATTTAATGTGTCTTCTTATTTATAAGTGCATTTAAATCTGCATACAGTCCCAAGAAGAATCATTACCCAAACATTTTATCATAATGTTTGGATACCGAGCAAGATTTGCCAAAGATAGTAAAGAATTTATATTTAAAGCAGGTTCTGGACATTTGTTGCATATCAAACAAGCTTTGTTGTTATGTGAAAGTTCTTCAGTGAAGAGGATCTTGTGAACTTTGAATTAATTAACATGATTTGCTTTGGACACAAATTTTACAAAACTGTACCCAAAATTTAAACCGACTCATAAACCTAAGTGTGATGTTTTTATTTGGTGTGAAATACTTAGTTTATGAAAGAAGAGCACTGACCAGTAAAATTAAATGATAAGGTTAAAGGTATATGTTTAACCTCTTGATGTGGATCTGATGCCAAAACCGATGAAATAACTTGGCCAAGAATTTTCTTGTTTCATCTCTACCTTTTCAATGCTTAAAACAAAATTATTCATACGATACAAAATTACATTTAAAACTCAGTATCGCAACATTCTAAACTTAAAGTAATATAATTACTTTCCTTTAGCTTGTGCCATTATCCTGGTTGATTTTCGGCCTCCTTTACACAGCCTCTTTTGTCCAGAGCAAACTGCTGCCATCTGCTTGTAGCTGATCCATTCATCTTCTGTGTGATCTTCCTGAGGGGCGAGAGTTCTTCAGTATGCCCTCAAAATCCTTTATCAGCTATATACTCTCATATTTTTTTGGACATCTCCTTACCACATCAGTCACTTTCCACAAATCTCCCGTGTCACTTGGCATTGCATACATTTCTCAGATTTTAGCATTCGTACGTATCTTCCAATCTCCATTAATTTGTGAAAGACATGTCCCGCTGATGTATTAGAGTACAGGTCTGATAGCACCTACTATTGATGATTTATGGAAGGAGCTCTTTCTGCCATTCAAATGGAGCTAGCAGTCAGCATCTAGTGCATTTATCAAAACTTTCTCCAGGACCAAATTATTAAACTAAGTGATAGAAGCCCAACACTTTTCCTTATGCCGGTCCTAACTCCAAAGAGGTTGCAACGTTTGGCTCCCTCCAAATTGACCGTGTTTGTGGAGCTCATCACACGCATCTTTTTTTCATATATTTGGAATATTGAATTCTCCCATAATCTTCCAGATATTTCCTTGGATGGTACTGTCGTAGGCTTAAAATTAGTTATGAAGACCAACATTGTAGTATTATAACTTCTCTAGTTCAAATTAATATTAATATGTCGTATATATTAGATTTATCGAAATACATTAAGGGAAGGAATGCTAGGTATGTATTGCACCAGTATTTTTTCCCCCCTGAATTGGGTTCCGATTGTCTTAAATGAAAAGTCACTCAGTGCAAATAGCCAATTAATTTCAAACTGAGGTCTTGTTTCAGCTTTTAGTTAAAATTAAAAGTGAGAGCCTAATATGGGTTCACATATGATTCACAATGGTCAAAGACAAGATGTTCAATTTATTTTACTTTTAACGTTATGTTATTGCGAAAAAAGTTATTTAATTGGCAGAGGATTTCGGAAAATTTACTTATATATTACAAAATTCATTTTACGATGTAAATTGTATAGTGTTAATACTACACCTCGAATTAACAAGATTATCCAGCGCGTATAGAAAAAATTTATGATATTAGCATGTATTATTGTTATTCTTTGAATATTAAGGTCCCTATAGACTTTTTCTTTCGAAATTCTTTCAGATATGAGATATGATATTGACGATAACAGCTCATGTTTGCTTGAGGTAGCCAAACACGCATTATCACGCAACTTGGTGATTATTTACTATCTACCCAAAGTGCCTTTTCGTCTCCTTATATTGACTTACAACAAAAATAACTTAAGTGATAAAGGTTAACCAAAATTGTATCCAAGAAAAATTGTATGTTTTTATATTGGTTTCCAGTAATTGTAGCATATGCTTGTTTTAAAGGCATAATCTCTTCATGCCCTCTCCCTAAATTTAACGTCAATAAATTAACATAAGCTGTAAGGTTTAAATTGAAACTAAACTAAAATAGATACATATGCATTGTCTAAACACTAATGTCCATTTAGATATGTCATTGTTGTGACACATATGCAAGGGTTTCGTCATGCCAATGGTTATTTATTTACCTACATTTTGTAAAGTTTTGTAAAGTTAATACTTGTGTGTAAATATACTGCTTTTAAGACAACATTCAGTAAAAAATTAAAACAACCACGCATTGAACTATAATAATAATAAATCAAGAATTAAAGTTTAGATGGATATCATCTAATAAATAAAAAAAAGTCTATATGATGCGTTTGAATTATTTCATATTTTTTCGCAAACAATATTCTATTCGCAAAACAAAAATAAATAAAACATTATTTCATGCCTATTAAAATATATTGATGTTTAATATATTTATTTTTATTTTTATATGTAGATACAATGCATTGGTCTTTTTATTTATTGACCAATAGAACATGAATTTCTATGCTGTTTATATATTTTTGCAAATATATATTTTTTTCTGGCAGTGATCGAACTTAACTTATTAGCCAACGAGACTAATAGACTGAAATAAATGACTGTGTTAATGTCCACTTTTAAAAAATATTTGAAATAATTCAAGCAATTCATGACTTATAAAGCTTGCTATATAACCCAATGGGAGAAAAAATTTACATTTGGACCGACTCTATCTAGCATCATGCAGATGAATGGTTTTGTATTTGCCTCAAGCTTTAATTATTCAGTGATTTTTTAGCAGATAGCTAAGTTTTAATTACATTCAAGCAGGAACCAAGTTTATTAAAGACATGTCTTAAGAGATCGAGCGGATAAATACACAGATTAAATCTGTGGTAGAACATTCTTCTAAATGCCAGACTAACAAATTCACATATTTCAAAACTATTAACTGTATAAGAATTAAAGTTTATAATCATTTATTTTAAAATATAAATATTAATAATTTAAATTAAACATGTCGAAAGCCATTAAAAATTAAAACAAATGTTCCTTTATATATAAAAACCAACACAAGAACATATAAATATTTGTTCTACCGTAAGGAGGATATCACACTTTGTATTAAAGTAGGTATTATATCCACTGCAGGCCTACATAACTCCCACTGCCCCGCAGACATAACCAGGGTGGACTCAAAACCAACTCACAGGTACCGCTTCTAATAGACGCCATCCTCGTCTCCCACTGATCAAAAGACACATCTAGGTTAGACTCGAGTCCGACTCGCAGCTACCGCTTGTGATAGACGAAATCACTCTCATTGCCCCACAGACACCTACAGACTATAGTCCTTCCCTACTCATAGCTACCACTTATGAAAGACACCATCTCCATCTCCCACTGCCCCACAGACACCACCTGGCTAGTCTCCGGTCGTACTGATATCTACCGCTTGTGTTAAATGCCATATCCGTCTTTCACTGCTTCATATAAACCATCAGGCTCAATTCATTCCTGTTCATAGCTACTGCTTGGGTTATATACCATTTCCATCTCCTACTGTCCCACAGACATCTCCAGGTTGACTCCAGCCCTAATCATAAGTACTACTTGTGTTAGAAGCAATAGCATTTTCCATATAGCCTCCAAGACAAGAAATATCTAGACTCCATCTCTAATCATTGATACCACTTTTCTTAGAAGTTATTTCTTTCTCCCATTGACTCGCAGACACCACTTGGTTAAATTCCAGCCCTAATTATAAGTACCACTTGTCTTATATGTCATCTACGTCCCTCACAGCCCGAAATGGATTCATATTACCGATAACTTAATGACTATTATTGGTTTGAGTTGTAATGGCAAGTGCCATATTGTTGATGGTCAATTACTAAGGCGACTAAACGCACCTATGTTTGCATGGCAGCATGGTGGTACAAAATACTATGAAATAGTAGGACCTCTTTGGTATGAGGTATGCCGTTTCTAGCTAAGGTATATAATATAAACCTTTTTTTAGAATTTCTACAGTATAAATGCCTGTTCACACTTTTATCACACCTTTATAAATCTTATTTTAGTATTTCCACTGGAGCTTATCTTGACCGTCGATATCTCTACTTTTCGCCTCAACACACTGCTTTGCACTAATCACACATCCAAGAAGAAAAAAACACCATTCTAGATGCTTTGTTCTCCTGTGCTCCGATGTCCCGTTATTGGCACACAAAGATTTTCGCTGTCTCCCCTTATGGTTCCCCAAGGAGTCTCTCACCCTCTTCACTTTACTAGTCTCGCAGGTCATCCTTCTTGTTTACATACCTCTCAGCTCTGTTCTGGAAGGGTCTCGCAACCTTTTGAAGTGTCGCATCATAATAATTCTCGACTTAACACTCGATGCAGCGAGAACAATGGCATCCTAGTTACACCACTTTATGCAGACTTTGCTCTGAGAATAAGCCGAACTCTCGAGAAAGGTAGAGAGAGAGAGAGATGCTGCTGATAATCGGATCACTGTTTAGCAGTAATAGATGGACGGGCACTGCCTGCATGGCGTACATCCAACACGCTGGCACGCAGGCTAGCTGGCCAGCCTCATCGCTAGCATACTCGTAACACTCCTCCCTCCTTAAACCTGTCCGTACTGAACTAGAAACACATCTCTCCTGGAATATTCCCTCAATCGGTTCAAATGTACCACTTTAATTCCTTCTCTCTTTCCTCTCTGGATGCGGTATACAACATCATTAAGCCATTTCAACACTTCGTATGGGTGTTCCCACACCGCTTGAAGTTTCGGGCATTTGCCTTTCTTCCATGTGGATTTTATAGCCACACCAAATCACCTTCCTGAAATCCGGTCGAGTTAGCCTTTAGGTCGTACTTTGTTATCATCTCGTTTCAGTACTAATCGAAGGTTTACGCGAGCCTAATCTTGTATGATTACTATATGCTATTTTAGATGATTAGCATAGGTGGTGGTAATGATTGGCTCTTTGTGAGGATGGCTCAACTTGATGTTACAGGGTAGCCTTAAATCCTGTCCAAACACAACACTCAAAGGAGTCAGTCCAGTCGAGACATGAACAGCAGCCCTATCGGCCATCAGGAATAATTGGATGTGTTGATTCCAATCTTGTTTGTGGTCAGCCACAACCTTAGCAAGGGGATCCTATAGGGCCCTGTTGAAACTTTTCACCATGCCATCAGACTTAGTACTTAAGGTTGTAGTCCTGATTTTCTTTATCCTCAATACCCTACACACCTCCTGGAATATAGTCAATTCAAAATTGTGGCCTTGATCTGAGAGCAGCACCATCGATACCCCGAATCTGCAGATGAGGTTGTTGACTAGCGAGTCCACCATGGTGGTGGCTTCCTGGTTAGGAAGAGCACAAGCCTCTGGTCATTTATAGAAATAACCAATTACCACCAGAATATAATAGTTCACATATTATATCTAGGTAAATGTCCAAGCAATGGCAATAGCTATACTCTCAAATGGGCCTTCAACAATGTAGGACCTCAATTTTCCAAGACTAGGGTGAGGCCCTTTACTGGCTGAACATGTGTTACACTATTAACACCAAACTTCTATGGCACCTCAACCAATAGTATTGCTAACAAATGGTGGTTAGAGTTTTGTATACTCTAAAATGACCACTTGAGGTTCCATGATGCTTTTCTTTCAGAACAACTGGTACTAGGCTCGTCGGGAGAAGTAGCTGCATGGTAACCACTTTCCCACTTGGATTATTCCATGCCCTTTTCAATAACCCATCCATCATCTTTAAGAATCCCATTTTTCATAATAAAATTTCTCAGTCCGGTTACTGGATAGCTCATGCCTTGATGGGTGTCATGTATTTCTGTCTAACTAGCCTATAATGGGCCCTAGGACAGGGTCTTATCGCTGTGCCACATTTGGGCTTACATGTTCCCATTTGCATTTGCAATCATTGCAGTCTACATTACATGGTCGGTGAGAGAAGGCATCGGCATTGCCGTGAGATCGATGTTTCATGTGTTTGATTCAGCAATCATACTGCTTAATATGCTCAATCCACCCAGCAAGTT